>NW_028319409.1:0-46774 GCF_062004578.1 Staurois parvus
TGGAGCTGGTTCACCTTACAGATCTAGTTGAAAGCACCTTGACTGGGAAGGGTAGAACCCAATCATTGAGATCTTAAAAGTGAATGATGGTCTATTTGAACCACCAAGAAATGGTGGAATAAGAAGCTGGTCCACCCTTACAGATCTAGTGGCCAGCACCTTGATGAAGAAGGATAGAACCAAATGCTTGAGACCTTAAAGCTTGAATGATGGTCTATCTGAGCCACTGAGGAATGGTGGAACAAGCAGCTGGTCCGCCCTTACAGATCTAGTGGACAACACCTTGACAGGGAAGGGTAGAACCCAATCCTTGAGATCTTAAACATGAATGATGGTCTGAGTCACCAAGAAATGGTGGAACTAGAAGCTGGTCCATCCTTACAGATCTAGTGGACAACACCTTGACAGGGAAGGGTAGAACCCAATCCTTGAGATCTTAAGCTCGAATGATGGTCTGTCTGAGTCACTGAGCAATGGTGGAACTAGAAGCTGGTTAACTCTTATGAGGATCATCAGAAATGACAAAGAGAGTCATTCTTTCTGAAGGAAGAAGTAGCTGGGAGTTAAACCACCACAGCACAAGCTACATCCTGGCAATAGAGGGAGATCTCCTTGTGAGGAACTGGGATGAAAGGGACGTCAAACGGAGGGAAAGGCGAAAACTACCTTGAGAAGGAAGGACGTTCTAGCCCTCAACACCACCTTGTCTGTTTGCAAGGCCAGAAAGAGTTCATTACGGAATAAGGCTGCCAACCAAGAAACTTACCTTGCAGAGGTGATGGCAATCAGGGGTGAACCTTGTGCATCAGAATGGAAAGGGGAATGTCCCTTTTCTTGGTTCAAAAGGCGATTTTCAAAGCGCGAAGAGAGCTGAACTCCTATCCCACAGAGTCACAGAGAAGCAAACAGTGGAAGCAATTCTGCTCAAAGGACTTGATCAGGGAATGGGAAGTCAGAGGAACAAGATTGTGAATGCACAGGCCTGACCCTAGATGGTGCCAAGGGCCAAATGCAGATCACACCCATATGAAAAAAATGGAAGGATTCGTCCTACAGAGAATTTCCTGATAAAAATCTCTTGCCTCGCACCAAAGTATGCCTTCCAGAAGCCTAGGTTTTCGCATCGTGGCAATAACCAATTCACGGATGCATCTGTCCCTCAGAATCTGGACTTCAACTGCCATTCCATTAAAGTCAGTGACCTAGGAGCATGGTGGTAAGTTGGTCCTTGAGTCTCATCAGGTTGAAGCACCACTTCTGCCATGAGTCGATCTTGAGGTGGAAGGATGACCAGAATGTCTATTACCTTGAGCCTACGATGCTGATGAGGATGGAGTTTTAGGGCAGGAAAGGCTGTACTGATCCCACAAAGCCACCAGAGTATCCACTGCATCTGCTAGATCAGCCTTTCTCCACCTTGTCAACACAGAAGAACCCACAAAATAACTTTTCGGAACCCCCCCCCCTAAAATGTACTATATCTACGACTTACGTAGATACATTAGCGTGATGGTCAGTGCGAAGAATGCTCCTTACATGTGTGGTCATTGTCCACATTCAGTATCCTCCACCTGTACATAGGTCCTGGAGCAGTTCCTGGTCTAGGTTCTTCCAGCTGAAGACTTCTACCTGCCTAATGTTTACACCTGGACAAGGTGGGAACATGAAGTTCTGCCCGGGACAGGATCTGTTCTACCTCTCTTGTTGCAGTACGACTTCTGGTTCCTCCCTGATGGTTAATGTATGCTACCGCCATGGGTTGTCCACCTTACCTGTATCGGATGACCTTCCAAGCTGGATGGCTTCACGCTGTAGAGACAGTAAAGTCACCAGAAGTTCCATGACGTTGGTCACAGGACAAGACTCCTCCAATGACCAAGTCTCCTGCACTGATAGGGTTCCCAAAAGCCTGGCATACGTGGTGAGGATATTTCCCAAGATGGGAACAAGGACTTTCTGATTCCAGAGCCACCATGGCAAGGATAGCCTGGTCCTTGGTACCAAATGAATCGGTTTTTCAGCAACTTGTCCCATGAAGAGAGAATGTAGCAGATTATAGATCTGTAAAGAAACTGGGCAAAGGAGACAAACTGCCACAGAGAAAGCGACCTTCAGGCCCAAAACTCTCATGCGTAAGAAGAGTGTCAGACAACTCCGGGACTTGACAACTCGAATCTAGAACTGGGGAACTCGAAGTTTCTCCTGTGGTAGAAAGACTCTGGCCTGAGCGGATTCTAGAGCTAGACCCAGATACTTCAAAGGATGAGATAGTCCACTCACGATCGTTCTAAAGACAGACATCGTTCAACAGAGCTCATGCCGAATGCTCCCCTTTAACAGGAGATCATCTAAGTGTCCCATAATGGGGAGGCCACCAGGCTGCTGTAGAGTTAGTACTTGGGTCTCCACCTTGGTGGTACCCCGAAGGTGCAGAGGAGAGGCCGAACGGATAGGGCCATGAATTGGTAATTCAGGGGCCCCACAACAAAGCGAAGGAAATGCTGTTGCGATGGAAAAATGGGGACATGCAGGTAGGCATCCTAAATGTCCACAAAAGCCAAAAAGTACTCCTGGTGAAGGAGAATTGTGACAGATCTGGTGGATTCCATCAACTCGAAGAATCACATTCAGAGCTTTGAGGTCCATGATGGGGCAGATGCTCCCTTTGTGCTTGGGAAGAGGTTGGAGTAAAATCTTTGATACCTCTTTGCCCCAGGAGCTGAGAAATGCCGATGTGGTCCAGAGGACCCGAGGGAGCATGATGGAGAACACGGAGACAGGAGCTGAGAAATGCCGATGTGGTCCAGAGGACCCGAGGGAGCATGATGGAGAACACGGAGACAGGAGGTGAAAAATGCCGATGTGGTCCAGAGGACCCAAGGGAGCATGATGGAGAACACGGAGACAGGAGCTGAGAAATGCCGATGTGGTCCAGAGGACCCGAGGGAGCATGATGGAGAACACGGAGACAGGAGCTGAGAAATGCCGATGTGGTCCAGAGGACCCGAGGGAGCATGATGGAGAACACGGAGACAGGAGCTGAGAAATGCCGATGTGGTCCAGAGGACCCGAGGGAGCATGATGGAGAACACGGAGACAGGAGCTGAGAAATGCCGATGTGGTCCAGAGGACCCGAGGGAGCATGATGGAGAACACGGAGACAGGAGCTGAGAAATGCCGATGTGGTCCAGAGGACCCGAGGGAGCATGATGGAGAACACGGAGACAGGAGGTGAGAAATGCCGATGTGGTCCAGAGGACCCGAGGGAGCATGATGGAGAACACGGAGACAGGAGCTGAGAAATGCCGATGTGGTCCAGAGGACCCGAGGGAGCATGATGGAGAACACGGAGACAGGAGCTGAGAAATGCCGATGTGGTCCAGAGGACCCGAGGGAGCATGATGGAGAACACGGAGACAGGAGGTGAGAAATGCCGATGTGGTCCAGAGGACCCGAGGGAGCATGATGGAGAACACGGAGACAGGAGCTGAGAAATGCCGATGTGGTCCAGAGGACCCGAGGGAGCATGATGGAGAACACGGAGACAGGAGCTGAGAAATGCCGATGTGGTCCAGAGGACCCGAGGGAGCATGATGGAGAACACGGAGACAGGAGCTGAGAAATGCCGATGTGGTCCAGAGGACCCGAGGGAGCATGATGGAGAACACGGAGACAGGAGCTGAGAAATGCCGATGTGGTCCAGAGGACCCGAGGGAGCATGATGGAGAACACGGAGACAGGAGGTGAGAAATGCCGATGTGGTCCAGAGGACCCGAGGGAGCATGATGGAGAACACGGAGATGGGTGAGAAACTGAGGAGGGGGCAGGGAGCCAAACTCAGCATGTACCCCGAAATACCACCTTCTGCATCCAAGCATTCCACATACAAGCTAACCAAACATTATTTGGGGGGGTAGTTGTACCGTCCTGACATTTGGGGGGGGGGGGGTAGTTGTAGCATCCTGACATTTGGGGGTATTTGTACTGTCCTGACATTTGGGGGGGGGTAGTTGTAGCATCCTGACATTTGGGGGTATTTGTACTGTCCTGACATTTGGGGGGGGGGGGGGGTAGTTGTAGCATCCTGACATTTGGGGGGGGGGTACTTGTAGCATCCTGACATTTGGGGGGGATTTGTACCGTCCTGACATTTGGAGGGATTTGTACCGTCCTGACATTTGGGGGTATTTGTACTGTCCTGACATTTGGGGGGGGGGGTACTTGTAGCATCCTGACATTTGGGGGGGGGGGGTACTTGTAGCATCCTGACATTTGGGGGGGGGGGGTACTTGTAGCATCCTGACATTTGGGGGGGGGGTACTTGTAGCATCCTGACATTTGGGGGGGGGTACTTGTAGCATCCTGACATTGGGGGGGGGGGGATTTGTACCGTCCTGACATTTGGGGGGGGGGGTAGTTGTAGCATCCTGACATTTGGGGGGGGTACTTGTAGCATCCTGACATTGGGGGGGGGGGATTTGTACCGTCCTGACATTTGGGGGGATTTGTACCGTCCTGACATTTGGGGGGGGGGGGTACTTGTAGCATCCTGACATTGGGGGGGGGATTTGTACCGTCCTGACATTTGGGGGGGGGGGGTAGTTGTAGCATCCTGACATTTGGGGGGGGGGGGTAGTTGTAGCATCCTGACATTGGGGGGGGGATTTGTACCGTCCTGACATTTGGGGGGGGGTACTTGTAGCATCCTGACATTGGGGGGGGGGGGGGTTTGCTGGAGCTGTGCATGGAGAGCCACACCCTCCCGTTTCGGTAGACGCCCCCTGATGGCTCCAGCGATGATGCCGAGAAGAAACTTCATTGAAGTAAAAATTGAAAAAGAAAGGACGATGCAACAAAATGTCGACCTGAAGAAAAGCTGTCCGTCCTCCTTGGGGCCTCCAAACTGTGGCCCTCCAGGTGCTGAGGACCTGCAAGTCCCACAAGGCCTCGCATGACTCCGACAGCCACAGGCAGGACTCCCCGATGCATGATGGGACTTGTAGTACTTCAACAGCTGGAGGGCCGTAGTTTGGAGACCCATGCAGAGCTGAGGCATGCTGGGAGTAGGAGGGGTTTATAGAGGGGCTGGCCTCCAGGTTGTCCTCTCTGCTTGCAGGAGGCGGTATAACCCGAAGGTGAAGGACTTCCTGTGTCCCCCAATGACTGTGAAGGACCACCGACAACCTTCAGGGCTCTGGCCGTCCAATCACTTACCTGGAGCCTCGGAAATATGCTTTGTGGATCTTCTTCTCCCACGGCCAACGCCTGGCTGACCTAACCAACAACAAATTAGAAGAGTTACCGCCCACATCCATCCGGGACCCCCCACATGCATCCGGGGACCCCAACATCCATCCTAGACCTCCTACATCCATCTGGGACCCCCCACATCCATCCGGGACCCCCCACATCCACCCGGGGACCCCAACATCCATCCTAGACCTCCTACATCCATCTGGGACCCCCCCACATCCACCCGGGACCCCCCACATCCACCCGGGGACCCCAACATCCATCCTAGACCTCCTACATCCATCCGGGACCCCCCACATCCACCCGGGGACCCCAACATCCATCCTAGACCTCCTACATCCATCTGGGACCCCCCCACATGCATCCGGGACCCCCCACATGCATCCGGGACCCCCCACATCCACCCGGGGACCCCAACATACATCTGGGACCTCCCACATCTACCCGGGGACCCCAACATCCATCCTAGACCTCCTACATCCATCCGGGACCCCCCAACATCCATCCAGGACCTCCCACATCCATCCGGGACCCCCCACATCCACCCGGGGACCCCAACATCCATCCTAGACCTCCTACATCCATCCGGGACCCCCCACATCCACCCGGGGACCCCCCACATCCATCCTAGACCTCCTACATCCATCCGGGACCCCCCACATCCACCCGGGGACCCCAACATCCATCCTAGACCTCCTACATCCATCTGGGACCCCCCCACATGCATCCGGGACCCCCCACATCCACCCGGGGACCCCAACATCCATCCTAGACCTCCTACATCCATCCGGGACCCCCCACATCCACCCGGGGACCCCAACATCCATCCTAGACCTCCTACATCCATCTGGGACCCCCCCACATGCATCCGGGACCCCCCACATCCATCCGGGACCCCCCACATCCACCCGGGGACCCCAACATACATCTGGGACCTCCCACATCTACCCGGGGACCCCAACATCCATCCTAGACCTCCTACATCCATCCGGGACCCCCCAACATCCATCCGGGACCTCCCACATCCATCCGGGACCCCCCACATCCACCCGGGGACCCCAACATCCATCCTAGACCTCCTACATCCATCCGGGACCCCCCACATCCACCCGGGGACCCCAACATCCATCCTAGACCTCCTACATCCATCCGGGACCCCCCACATCCACCCGGGGACCCCCCACATCCATCCTAGACCTCCTACATCCATCCGGGACCCCCCACATCCACCCGGGGACCCCAACATCCATCCTAGACCTCCTACATCCATCTGGGACCCCCCCACATGCATCCGGGACCCCCCACATCCACCCGGGGACCCCAACATCCATCCTAGACCTCCTACATCCATCTGGGACCCCCCCACATGCATCCGGGACCCCCCACATCCACCCGGGGACCCCAACATCCATCCTAGACCTCCTACATCCATCCGGGACCTCCCACATCCACCTGGGGACCCCAACATCCATCCTAGACCTCCTACATCCATCCGGGACCCCCCACATCCACCCGGGGACCCCAACATCCATCCTAGACCTCCTACATCCATCCGGGACCCCCCACATCCACCCGGGGACCCCAACATCCATCCTAGACCTACATCCACCCGGGGACCCCAACATACATCTGGGACCTCCCACATCTACCCGGGGACCCCAACATCCATCCTAGACCTACATCCATCCGGGACCCCCCCCCACATCCACCCGGGGACCCCAACATACATCTGGGACCTCCTACATCCATCTGGGACCCCCCCACATGCATCCGGGACCCCCCACATCCACCCGGGGACCCCAACATCCATCCTAGACCTCCTACATCCATCCGGGACCCCCCACATCCACCCGGGGACCCCAACATCCATCCTAGACCTCCTACATCCATCCGGGACCCCCCACATCCACCCGGGGACCCCCCACATCCATTCTAGACCTCCTACATCCATCCGGGACCCCCCACATCCACCCGGGGACCCCAACATCCATCCTAGACCTACATCCATCTGGGACCCCCCCACATGCATCCGGGACCCCCCACATCCACCCGGGGACCCCAACATCCATCCTAGACCTCCTACATCCATCTGGGACCCCCCCACATGCATCCGGGACCCCCCACATCCACCCGGGGACCCCAACATCCATCCTAGACCTCCTACATCCATCCGGGACCCCCCACATCCACCCGGGGACCCCAACATCCATCCTAGACCTCCTACATCCATCCGGGACCCCCCACATCCACCCGGGGACCCCAACATCCATCCTAGACCTCCTACATCCATCCGGGACCCCCCACATCCACCCGGGGACCCCAACATCCATCCTAGACCTACATCCATCCGGGACCCCCCACATCCACCCGGGGACCCCAACATACATCTGGGACCTCCCACATCTACCCGGGGACCCCAACATCCATCCTAGACCTACATCCATCCGGGACCCCCCCCACATCCACCCGGGGACCCCAACATACATCTGGGACCTCCTACATCCATCTGGGACCCCCCCACATGCATCCGGGACCCCCCACATCCACCCGGGGACCCCAACATCCATCCTAGACCTCCTACATCCATCCGGGACCCCCCACATCCACCCGGGGACCCCAACATCCATCCTAGACCTCCTATATCCATCCGGGACCCCCCACATCCACCCGGGGACCCCAACATCCATCCTAGACCTCCTACATCCATCCGGGACCCCAACATCCATCCTAGACCTCCTACATCCATCTGGGACCCCCCCACATGCATCCGGGACCCCCCACATCCACCCAGGGACCCCAACATCCATCCTAGACCTCCTACATCCATCCGGGACCCCCCACATCCATCCGGGGACCCCAACATCCACCCGGGGACCCCAACATCCATCCTAGACCTCCTACATCCATCCGGGACCCCCCACATCCACCCGGGGACCCCAACATCCATCCTAGACCTACATCCATCCGGGACCCCCCACATCCACCCGGGGACCCCAACATACATCTGGGACCTCCCACATCTACCCGGGGACCCCAACATCCATCCTAGACCTACATCCATCCGGGACCCCCCCCACATCCACCCGGGGACCCCAACATACATCTGGGACCTCCTACATCCATCTGGGACCCCCCCACATGCATCCGGGACCCCCCACATCCACCCGGGGACCCCAACATCCATCCTAGACCTCCTACATCCATCCGGGACCCCCCACATCCACCCGGGGACCCCAACATCCATCCTAGACCTCCTACATCCATCCGGGACCCCCCACATCCACCCGGGGACCCCAACATCCATCCTAGACCTCCTACATCCATCTGGGACCCCCCCACATGCATCCGGGACCCCCCACATCCACCCGGGGACCCCAACATCCATCCTAGACCTCCTACATCCATCTGGGACCCCCCCCACATGCATCCGGGACCCCCCACATCCACCCGGGGACCCCAACATCCATCCTAGACCTCCTACATCCATCCGGGACCCCCCACATCCACCCGGGGACCCCCAACATCCATCCTAGACCTCCTACATCCATCCGGGACCCCCCACATCCACCCGGGGACCCCAACATCCTCCTAGACCTCCTACATCCATCCGGGACCCCCCACATCCATCCTAGACCTACATCCATCCGGGACCCCCCACATCCACCCGGGGACCCCAACATACATCTGGGACCTCCCACATCTACCCGGGGACCCCAACATCCATCCTAGACCTACATCCATCCGGGACCCCCCCCACATCCACCCGGGGACCCCAACATACATCTGGGACCTCCTACATCCATCTGGGACCCCCCCACATGCATCTGGGACCCCCCACATCCACCCGGGGACCCCAACATCCATCCTAGACCTCCTACATCCATCCGGGACCCCCCACATCCACCCGGGGACCCCAACATCCATCCTAGACCTCCTATATCCATCCGGGACCCCCCACATCCATCCGGGACCCCCCACATCCCATCCGGGACCCCCCACATCCACCCGGGGACCCCAACATCCATCCTAGACCTCCTACATCCATCTGGGACCCCCCCCACATGCATCCGGGACCCCCCACATCCACCCGGGGACCCCAACATCCATCCTAGACCTCCTACATCCATCCGGGACCCCCCACATCCACCCGGGGACCCCAACATCCATCCTAGACCTCCTACATCCATCCGGGACCCCCCACATCCACCCGGGGACCCCAACATCCATCCTAGACCTCCTATATCCATCCGGGACCCCCCACATCCACCCGGGGACCCCAACATCCATCCTAGACCTCCTACATCCATCCGGGACCCCAACATCCATCCTAGACCTCCTACATCCATCTGGGACCCCCCCACATGCATCCGGGACCCCCCACATCCACCCAGGGACCCCAACATCCATCCTAGACCTCCTACATCCATCCGGGACCCCCCACATCCATCCGGGACCCCCCACATCCACCCGGGGACCCCAACATCCATCCTAGACCTCCTACATCCATCCGGGACCCCCCACATCCACCCGGGGACCCCAACATACATCTGGGACCTCCCACATCTACCCGGGACCCCAACATCCATCCTAGACCTACATCCATCCGGGACCCCCCCCACATCCACCCGGGGACCCCAACATACATCTGGGACCTCCTACATCCATCCGGGACCCCCCCACATCTATCCGGGACCCCAACATCCATCCTAGACCTCCTACATCCATCCGGGACCCCCCCACATGCATCCGGGACCCCCCACATCCATCCAGGACCACCCACATCCATCCGGGACCCCCCCACATCCACCCGGGGACCCCAACATACATCTGGGACCTCCTACATCCATCCGGGACCCCCCCACATCTATCCGGGACCCCAACATCCATCCTAGACCTCCTACATCCATCCGGGACCCCCCCACATGCATCCGGGACCCCCCACATCCATCCAGGACCACCCACATCCATCCAGGACCACCCACATCCATCCAGGACCACCCACATCCATCCGGGACCCCCCCACATCCACCCGGGACCCCCCCACATCCACCCGGGGACCCCCAACATCCACCCGGGACCCCCCCACATGCATCCGGGACACCCCACATGCATCCGAAACACCCCCCAAATCCATCCGGGACCTCCCCCATCCATCCGGGACATCCACCCTGGGACCCCCCACATCCATCCGGGACCTTCCCCATCCACCCGGGACCCCCCACATCCACCCTGGGACCCCCCCCCATCCATCCGGGACCTCCCCCATCCATCCGGGACCTCCCCCATCCATCCGGGACACCCCCCACATCCATCCGGGACCTCCCCCATCCATCCGGGACACCCCCCACATCCATCCGGGACACCCCCCACATCCATCCGGGACCTTCCCCATCCATCCGGGACACCCCCCACATCCCGCCCCACGGCCCCGGCGTTCGGGAGAGACCCCCGCCCCGAGGCCCCGGCGTTCGGGAGAGACCCCGGCGTTCGGGAGAGACCCCCGCCCCGCGGCCCCGGCGTTCGGGAGAGACCCCCGCCCCGCGGCCCTGGCGTTCAGGAGAGACCCCCGCCCCGCGGCCCTGGCGTTCAGGAGAGACCCCCGCCCCGCGGCCCCGGCGTTCAGGAGAGACCCCCCCGCGGCCCCGGCGTTCAGGAGAGACCCCCCCGCGGCCCCGGCGTTCAGGAGAGACCCCCCCGCGGCCCCGGCGTTCAGGAGAGACCCCCGCCCCGCGGCCCTGGCGTTCAGGAGAGACCCCCCCGAGGCCCCGGCGTTCAGGAGAGACCCCTCCGCGGCCCCGGCGTTCAGGAGAGACCCCCGCCCCGCGGCCCTGGCGTTCAGGAGAGACCCCCGCCCCGCGGCCCCGGCGTTCGGGAGAGACCCCGGCGTTCGGGAGAGACCCCGGCGTTCGGGAGAGACCCCCGCCCCGCGGCCCTGGCGTTCGGGAGAGACCCCCCCGAGGCCCCGGCGTTCAGGAGAGACCCCCCCCCGAGGCCCCGGCGTTCAGGAGAGACCCCCCCGAGGCCCCGGCGTTCAGGAGAGACCCCCCCAGGCCCCGGCGTTCAGGAGAGACCCCCCCGAGGCCCCGGCGTTCAGGAGAGACCCCCCCAGGCCCCGGCGTTCAGGAGAGACCCCCGCCCCGAGGCCCCGGCGTTCAGGACAGCACACTCATCACTCACCGCTGCAGGTCCTCCCTCATCAGGTCCCAGCGTCCCAGGCCCGTGGGGTAGAGGGGCCACACAGCAGGGCCCCCTTCCCAGAAGGTCCAGGCGGGGTACATGATGTCCCGATAATCTGAAGTCTTGCAGAAAGAGAAGGAAATGTCACATATGTACTGCGCTCCGGTATATGTCACCTCCACACAGAGAACACAGGAGGACAACTCCCATCATATAGGGGCCCATAAACCAATCAGGAGCCAGGACCATGTAATGGGGAGGGGCCACAACTGCATGCAAGTGTTACGGCTGTCATATCTGCCCCTCCCCTATGTCCATGACCCCACCCCCCGACCATCGGAGCTCCCCTCACCTTACTGAATGAGAAGACGGGAATAACCGGCGTCATCCAATGAGGAACCTGCGGATAATCCCGCACATTGATCACCATCTCCATGTCTGGGAGATCCGGCAGAAGGTCCAGGAGGAAGTGCTCCACCCCGCTACACCTGTACGGGAAACATGGCCGACACACGGGATGAGACACGGGAGGGGGAGGAGCTCCACCCCGCTACACCTGTACGGGAAACATGGCCGACACACGGGATGAGACACGGGAGGGGGAGGAGCTCCACCCCGCTACACCTGTACGGGAAACATGGCCGACACACGGGATGAGACACGGGAGGGGGAGGAGCTCCACCCCGCTACACCTGTACGGGAAACATGGCCGACACACGGGATGAGACACGGGAGGGGGAGGAGCTCCACCCCGCTACACCTGTACGGGAAACATGGCCGACACACGGGATGAGACGCGGGAGGGGGAGGAGCTCCACCCCGCTACACCTGTACGGGAAACATGGCCGACACACGGGATGAGACGCGGGAGGGGGAGGAGCTCCACCCCGCTACACCTGTACGGGAAACATGGCCGACACACGGGATGAGACGCGGGAGGGGGAGGAGCTCCACCCCGCTACACCTGTACGGGAAACATGGCCGACACACAGGATGAGACGCGGGAGGGGGAGGAGCTCCACCCCGCTACACCTGTACGGGAAACATGGCCGACACACGGGATGAGACGCGGGAGGGGGAGGAGCTCCACCCCGCTACACCTGTACGGGAAACATGGCCGACACACGGGATGAGACGCGGGAGGGGGAGGTGCTCCACCCCGCTACACCTGTACGGGAAACATGGCCGACACACGGGATGAGACACGGGAGGGGGAGGTGCTCCACCCCGCTACACCTGTACGGGAAACATGGCCGACACACGGGATGAGACGCGGGAGGGGGAGGAGCTCCACCCCGCTACACCTGTACGGGAAACATGGCCGACACACAGGATGAGACGCGGGAGGGGGAGGAGCTCCACCCCGCTACACCTGTACGGGAAACATGGCCGACACACGGGATGAGACGCGGGAGGGGGAGGAGCTCCACCCCGCTACACCTGTACGGGAAACATGGCCGACACACGGGATGAGACGCGGGAGGGGGAGGAGCTCCACCCCGCTACACCTGTACGGGAAACATGGCCGACACACGGGATGAGACGCGGGAGGGGGAGGAGCTCCACCCCGCTACATTTGTACGGGAAACATGGCCGACACACGGGATGAGACGCGGGAGGGGGAGGAGCTCCACCCCGCTACACCTGTACGGGAAACATGGCCGACACACGGGATGAGACACAGGAGGGGGAGGAGCTCCACCCCGCTACACCTGTACGGGAAACATGGCCGACACACGGGATGAGACACGGGAGGGGGAGGAGCTCCACCCCGCTACACATGTACGGGAAACATGGCCGACACACGGGATGAGACACGGGAGGGGGAGGAGCTCCACCCCGCTACACCTGTATGGGAAACATGGCCGACACACGGGATGAGACACGGGAGGGGGAGGGGCTCCACCCCGCTACACCTTTACAGGAAACATGGCTGACACACGGGATGAGACACGGGAGGGGGAGGAGCTCCACCCCTCAGACATGGAAGATACATGGGATAAGACACGGGAAGAGGGGGAGGAGCTCCACCCCTCAGACATGGAAGATACACGGGATAAGACACGGGAAGAAGGGGAGAAGCTCCACCCCTCAGACATGGAAGATACATGGGATAAGACACGGGAAGAGGGGGAGGAGCTCCACCCCTCAGACATGGAAGATACATGGGATAAGACACGGGAAGAGGGGGAGGAGCTCCACCCCTCAGACATGGAAGACACATGGGATAAGACACGGGAGGAGGGGGAGGAGCTCCTCTCCTACATGGATGACACATGGGATTAGACATGGGAAGAGGGGGAGGAGCTCCTCTCCTACATGGATGACACATGGGATTAGACATGGGAAGAGGGGGAGGAGCTCCACCCCCTACACCTGTAAGGAAAACATGGCGGCCACAGAGGATACAATGGATGTTCCGGTGACTCTGATGGGTTCCAGTAGCATACATGATGGAGATCCCGGGGGGGGGGGGGGGGGGGGGGAATTACACACAATGTATGGGCAGCTCACTGTGACCCCCCACAGGGAGGAGTTTGGTCCCTGGGGGGGGGGGATTACACACGATGTATGGGCAGCTCACTGTGACCCCCCACAGGGAGGAGTTTGGTCCCTGGGGGGGGGGGGATTACACACAATGTATGGGCAGCTCACTGTGACCCCCCACAGGGAGGAGTTTGGTCCCTGGGGGGGGGGGGGGGATTACACACGATGTATGGGCAGCTCACTGTGACCCCCCACAGGGAGGAGTTTGGTCCCTGGGGGGGGGGGATTACACACAATGTATGGGCAGCTCACTGTGACCCCCCACAGGGAGGAGTTTGGTCCCTGGGGGGGGGGGGGGGATTACACACAATGTATGGGCAGCTCACTGTGACCCCCCACAGGGAGGAGTTTGGTCCCCGGGGTGACAATGGCCTGGGACTCACCGTGCCGGGAACATGCACTCCTCCTCTCGGTACAGCCGGTGCTCCATGATCTGGTAGTGCGTCCCCAATTTACGACTGATCACATTTCTCATCAGATCCCGAGAGATCCCGGAGCGGAACGGAGCCAAGTCCTGCTGGGTGACCCTGGAGGGGGAGGAGTCACATAATACTGGTGGGAGGTACAGCAGGAGGTGGGCGGGATCATACAGGATTGATGGGCAGCACAGGAGGAGGTGGGCGGAGTGGCAGTATAGGGGGGAGGTGACACTCACCAATCATAGCAGGTGTCATTGTGACAAGGGGCGTGGCTCTCCACCCTCTTCTGGATTCGATGGAGATAAGGAAACCAATCAGGATCTAATGGGAGAGAATAGGAAAGATCATACACCCCGCCTCCCCCCAGACCCCACCCACCCCCAGTACGGAGACCCCGCCTCCCTCCAGACCCCACCCACCCCCAGTACGGAGACCCCGCCTCCCTCCAGACCCCACCCACCCCCAGTACAGAGACCCCGCCTCCCCCCAGACCCCACCCACCCCCAGTACAGAGACCCCGCCTCCCCCCAGACCCCACCCACCCCCAGTACAGAGACCCCGCCTCCCCCCAGACCCCACCCACCCCCAGTACGGAGACCCCGCCTCCCCCCAGACCCCACCCACCCCCAGTACAGAGACCCCGCCTCCCCCCAGACCCCACCCACCCCCAGTACATAGACCCCGCCTCCCCCCAGACCCCACCCACCCCCCATTACAGAGACCCCGCCTCCCCCTAGACCCCACCCACCAGTACAGAGACCCCACCTCCCTCCAGACCCCACCCACCCCCAGTATGGAGACCCTGGCTCCTCCTCAGACCCCACCCCCAGAATGGAGACCCCCCCAGTCCTCCCCACAGTCCTCCAATACCCCCCTTCCGTACCCCTCCCCCACAGTCCTCCAATACCCCCCCCGTACCCCTCCCCCACAGTCCTCCAATACCCCCCTTCCGTACCCCTCCCCCACAGTCCTCCAATACCCCCCCTGTACCCCTCCCCCACAGTCCTCCAATACCCCTCCCCCACAGTCCTCCAATACCCCCCCCGTACCCCTCCCCCACAGTCCTCCAATACCCCCCTGTACCCCTCCCCCACAGTCCTCCAATACCCCTCCCCCACAGTCCTCCAATACCCCCCCCCGTACCCCTCCCCCACAGTCCTCCAATACCCCTCCCCCACAGTCCTCCAATACCCCCCCCCGTACCCCTCCCCCACAGTCCTCCAATACCCCTCCCCCACAGTCCTCCAATACCCCCCCCCCCCGTACCCCTCCCCCACAGTCCTCCAATACCCCTCCCCCACAGTCCTCCAATACCCCCCCCCCCGTACCCCTCCCCCACAGTCCTCCAATACCCCTCCCCCACAGTCCTCCATTACCCCCCCCCGTACCCCTCCCCCACAGTCCTCCAATACCCCTCCCCCACAGTCCTCCAATACCCCCCCCCCGTACCCCTCCCCCACAGTCCTCCAACACCCCCCCCCGGTACCCCTCTCCCATAGTCCTCCAATACCCCCCCCCACGTACCCCTCCCCCACAGTCCTCCAATACCCCCCCCCCCCCCACGTACCCCTCCCCCACAGTCCTCCAATACCCCCGTACCCCTCCCCCACAGTCCTCCAATATCCCCCCATCCGTACCCCTCCAGCACTTACCTCCCGTCTGCCCCTCCCCCTCAGCGATCAGAACCCCTGGGGCCCCCAGAAGGAGCAGAAACAGCAGCGCCATCTCTCCGCCATCCATTGATCGGGTCTGACGTATCCACTCTAACAAATCCAACATGGCGGCGCCCAGAACCCGGAAATGGCTCTCGGGAGTGTCCTGTCGGAGGAGCGGAGCTCCACTCTAAACAGGAAGCACGTGACCTCCACTCCGACAATTTCTTTTCCGTTCCACACCGGAATGGAGGTCCAGTCTGCAGCCGGGCTCTAGAGAGAGTTCCTCCTTCACCCCACCAAGAAGATGGCGGCGGGAAGTGTCACCTAAGGCGGAACCCCACCAAGTAGATGGCGGCGGGAAATGTCACCTAAGGGGGAACCCCACCAAGAAGACGGCGGCGGGAAATGTCACCTAAGGCGGAACCCCACCAAGAAGATGGCGGCGGGAAATGTCACCTAAGGCCGAACCCCACCAAGAAGATGGCGGCGGGAAATGTCACCTAAGGCGGAACCCCACCAAGAAGATGGCGGCAGGAAATGTCACCTAAGGCGGAACCCCACCAAGAAGACGGCGATAAGAAATGTCACCTAAGGCGGAACCCCACCAAGAAGACGGCGATAAGAAATGTCACCTAAGGCGGAACCCCACCAAGATGATGGCGGCGGGAAATGTCACCTAAAGGGGAACCCCACCAAGAAGATGGAGGCGGAAATGTCACCTAAAGGGGAACCCCTCCAAGAAGATGGCAGAAGGAAATGTCACCTAAAGGGGAACCCCTCCAAGAAGATGGCAGAAGGAAATGTCACCTAAGGCGGAACCCCACCAAGAAGATGGCAGAAGGAAATGTCACCTAAAGGGGAACCCCACCAAGAAGATGGCAGCGGGAAATGTCACCTGAGATAGAACCCCACCAAGAAGATGGAGGCCAGAGGAGGTCATGTGATCTGCGATGTTCGCGATTCTCCTATCCTTCTCCAATAGTCTCCAGTCACATGGCTGCGATTTGACATCACATGATTTGTGTGCGATTTCTGAAGACTTTACCGCGACTTGTGAAGATTTGCAACGATTTCTTGCGATTTCCATTGTATTCTGTGTCTGTGAAATCGCAATAAACGGCGGAAAACGTCACGTGAGAACCGCGTCAGAAATCGCAGGTGTTAGGACGGGGACATCCACATTCATTACAGGCGATTTCTGCTGCAATTGTAATTCACAAATCGCACCCGTGTGACCGGGTGTCAGGGATCCCCCACAAGCCACGCCCACAGCGACTAGCTAACCGAGGTGCACGTGCGGCTGTGGGGTACGAGGAGATAAAGGGGACTGAACTTTATATATATAAAACCGTATATAGGATCAGCCGTGATATCCTTCCTCAGCTGCACTACCTCTGCCCACCACCGGGGGGAGACTCCACTCCAGAGGGCTGACCACACCCCGCACTACCTCTGCCCACCACCGGGGGGAGACTCCACTCCAGAGGGCTGACCACACCCCGCACTACCTCTGCCCACCACCGGGGGGAGACTCCACTCCAGAGGGCTGACCACACCCCGCACTACCTCTGCCCACCACCGGGGGGAGACTCCACTCCAGAGGGCTGACCACACCCCGCACTACCTCTGCCCACCACCGGGGGGAGACTACAATCCAGAGGGCTGACCACACCCCGCACTACCTCTGCCCACCACCGGGGGGAGACTCCACTCCAGAGGGCTGACCACACCCCGCACTACCTCTGCCCACCACCGGGGGGAGACTCCACTCCAGAGGGCTGACCACACCCCGCACTACCTCTGCCCACCACCGGGGGGAGACTCCACTCCAGAGGGCTGACCACACCCCGCACTACCTCTGCCCACCACCGGGGGGAGACTCCACTCCAGAGGGCTGACCACACCCCGCACTACCTCTGCCCACCACCGGGGGGAGACTCCACTCCAGAGGGCTGACCACACCCCGCACTACCTCTGCCCACCACCGGGGGGAGACTCCACTCCAGAGGGCTGACCACACCCCGCACTACCTCTGCCCACCACCGGGGGGAGACTACAATCCAGAGGGCTGACCACACCCCGCACTACCTCTGCCCACCACCGGGGGGAGACTCCACTCCAGAGGGCTGACCACACCCCGCACTACCTCTGCCCACCACCGGGGGGAGACTCCACTCCAGAGGGCTGACCACACCCCGCACTACCTCTGCCCACCACCGGGGGGAGACTCCACTCCAGAGGGCTGACCACACCCCGCACTACCTCTGCCCACCACCGGGGGGAGACTCCACTCCACTCCAGATGGCTGACCACACCCCGCACTACCTCTGCCCACCACCGGGGGGAGACTCCACTCCAGATGGCTGACCACACCCTGCAGATACAAATCTTACATACAATCTGGTGCACTGATTAGAGTCGAGGAGCCGCTTAGTAATCACACCCTTCTAGAGTCCCTCCAGCTATCCTACAGCTTGAACCCCGATGTTATCACCCTTCCACTGTCCACACCCCCACACCAGACACACCCCTCCCCCACACACCCCCACACCAGACACACCCCTCCCCCACCCTACCCTCGCACCAGACACACCACAAAAGGTAGCCTGCCACCACCCAACAGTTTATCCGCAGAACGGTCTGCTGGGACACCCCACACACACAGATCTCCGCCTGGCCGATCTGTTACCTTTTATAATCTGCGTACAATCTGCCCACACACAGTGCAATGGCATACAGATTGGCAATGAGCGTTTAAAGGCACTAAAATACAATCTAATCTCTCCAATCTAATCCCTCCAATCTGATCCCTCCAATCTAATCTCTCCAATCTAATCCCTCCAATCTAATCCCTCCAATCTAATCCCTCCAATCCAATCTCTCCAATCTAATCCCTCCAATCCAATCCCTCCAATCTAATCCCTCCAATCCAATTTCTCCAATCTAATCCCTCCAATCCAATCCCTCCAATCTAATCCCTCCAATCCAATCCCTCCAATCTAATCCCTCCAATCTAATCTCTCCAATCTAATCCCTCCAATCTAATCCCTCCAATCCAATCTCTCCAATCTAATCTCTCCAATCTAATCCCTCCAATCCAATCTCTCCAATCTAATCTCTCCAATCTCATCTCTCCAATCTAATCTCTCCAATCCAATCTCTCCAATCCAATCCCTCCAATCCAATCTCTCCAATCTAATCCCTCCAATCTAATCCCTCCAATCTAATCTCTCCAATCCAATCCCTCCAATCTAATCTCTCCAATCTCATCTCTCCAATCTAATCTCTCCAATCCAATCTCTCCAATCTAATCTCTCCAATCTAATCTCTCCAATCCAATCCCTCCAATCTAATCCCTCCAATCCAATCTCTCCAATCTAATCCCTCCAATCCAATCTCTCCAATCTAATCCCTCCGGAGATATGAGCCCGAGTTTAAATGTTCAGATGTCACTTATTAATGTTAAGATTTAATTTCCTGAAAGTGGGCGGGGCATAAAATATGTACAAAGTATAAAAAGTTACAGAAATACGAGAAGACACACAAATGACTAATTACTATAAAATAAAAGGGAATAAAACGTTCCCGAGATCTATCCTGCGACTGGAGCCAGTCAGAGAATCAGCAATCCGTCAGTCAATGGGACGGCTCCATACGGATCACAACGTCCATATCTCAGGTCCTCAATTTATGGGATATGGACGTAGGCGGGACATGAGGTCTCGGCCAATTGACCCTGGGAGGTGTTCCTGTACCCGCCCACAGGATGTTCTGGGTGCTGAAATGCCCAAAGTCAATTGGACCAGGAACGGTTCGGATCGCTAGGTCAGGGATTGAATTTCCGAAACCAGCGCATCAGTCCAATCGCGACAGTACCAATCACTATTCAGCTGTCGCAATCAGGCGCCATATAACCATTTTCTGTGTTTCTCTGGGATTCTACAGAGGCCACAAATACAGTTTTACATGCAGATGTGACCCACAGAGTGTCCCATCAGAAGGAAGTATTTTCATCTCTCTGCAACTAATACTTTAGCTTTTATGAGAGATGAAACATTTCCTTTGATCTGCTGATACACATCAGAGCTCTGGTCTCCTGCTGCTTCCCGAAGCCGAAATGGCTGGAGCTCCTCTTTTAGACTTCAAGAAGGTGGCAAAGTCTGACTACATCGGTGACAACGTTTTATTGACATCTGGGTGTCACCTCCAGCCTAGAAGCTGCTCTGTCCTTTCAGATCCTGATTGGAGGACGTATGTCTCTGAATACTGAAAACATCTTTAATAACATGGAATGAACCTAAATCTACAATGACATATTTCTACAGATCACGTCTCAGCTACCCGAACCTTACATGTATGTTACACCGGGCACCTATGGTACATAGAGGGGGGAGGAGCCGGCTCCATGCTTCAGTATGAGGGCTCTGTGTACAAAATGGAGGGGACCGGGGTGGGTGGCACTTCACAGCCCCCAACATCACCAGCTCCTGCAATGCCTCACAAGGTGTTAACTATCCTTTCTGAGTCCTAAAATAGGGATTCAGGGGCCCCCACACTAGAAGGGTCCCCGGCAGGAGGAAGGAGGTCCCGATTCCTCTATATAGATCCTATCACTAGAGGGGTCACCGGCAGGAGGAAGGAGGTCCCGATTCCTCTATATAGATCCTATCACTAGAGGGGTCACCGGCAGGAGGAAGGAGGTCCCGATTCCTCTATATAGATCCCATCACTAGAGGGGTCACCGGCAGGAGGAAGGAGGTCCCGATTCCTCTATATAGATCTATCACTAGAGGGGTCACCGGCAGGAGGAAGGAGGTCCCGATTCCTCTATGTAGATCTATCACTAGAGGGGTCACCGGCAGGAGGAAGGAGGTCCCGATTCCTCTATATAGATCCTATCACTAGAGGGGTCACCAGCAGGAGGAAGGAGGTCCTGATTCCTCTATATAGATCCTATCACTAGAGGGGTCACCGGCGGGAGGAAGGAGGTCCTGATTCCTCTATATAGATCTATCACTAGAGGGGTCACCGGCAGGAGGAAGGAGGTCCTGATTCCTCTATATAGATCTATCACTAGAGGGGTCACCGGCAGGAGGAAGGAGGTCCTGATTCCTCTATATAGATCTATCACTAGAGGGGTCACCGGCAGGAGGAAGGAGGTCCTGATTCCCCTATATAGATCTATCACTAGAGGGGTCACCGGCAGGAGGAAGGAGGTCCTGATTCCTCTATATAGATCTATCACTAGAGGGGTCACCGGCAGGAGGAAGGAGGTCCTGATTCCTCTATATAGATCCTATCACTAGAGGGGTCCCCGGCAGGAGGAAGGAGGTCCCGATTCCTCTATATAGATCCTATCACTAGAGGGGTCATCGGCAGGAGGAAGGAGGTCCCGATTCCTCTATATAGATCCTATCACTAGAGGGGTCACCGGCGGGAGGAAGGAGGTCCTGATTCCTCTATATAGATCTATATATCACTAGAGGGGTCACCGGCAGGAGGAAGGAGGTCCTGATTCCTCTATATAGATCCTATCACTAGAGGGGTCACCGGCAGGAGGAAGGAGGTCCTGATTCCTCTATATAGATCCTATCACTAGAGGGGTCACCGGCGGGAGGAAGGAGGTCCCGATTCCTCTATATAGATCCTATCACTAGAGGGGTCACCGGCGGGAGGAAGGAGGTCCTGATTCCTCTATATAGATCCTATCACTAGAGGGGTCACTGGCAGGAGGAAGGAGGTCCTGATTCCTCTATATAGATCCTATCACTAGAGGGGTCACCAGCAGGAGGAAGGAGGTCCTGATTCCTCTATATAGATATTTATATCACTAGAGGGGTCACCGGCAGGAGGAAGGAGGTCCCGATTCCTCTATATAGATCCTATCACTAGAGGGGTCACCGGCAGGAGGAAGGAGGTCCTGATTCCTCTATATAGATCCTATCACTAGAGGGGTCACCGGCAGGAGGAAGGAGGTCCTGATTCCTCTATATAGATCTATCACTAGAGGGGTCACCGGCAGGAGGAAGGAGGTCCCGATTCCTCTATATAGATCCTATCACTAGAGGGGTCACCGGCAGGAGGAAGGAGGTCCTGATTCCTCTATATAGATCTATCACTAGAGGGGTCACCGGCAGGAGGAAGGAGGTCCTGATTCCTCTATATAGATCTATCACTAGAGGGGTCACCGGCAGGAGGAAGGAGGTCCTGATTCCTCTATATAGATCCTATCACTAGAGGGGTCACGGGCAGGAGGAAGGAGGTCCTGATTCCTCTATATAGATCCTATCACTAGAGGGGTCACCGGCAGGAGGAAGGAGGTCCTGATTCCTCTATATAGATCCTATCACTAGAGGGGTCACCGGCGGGAGGAAGGAGGTCCCGATTCCTCTATATAGATCCTATCACTAGAGGGGTCACCGGCAGGAGGAAGGAGGTCCCGATTCCTCTATATAGATCTATCACTAGAGGGGTCACCGGCGGGAGGAAGGAGGTCCCGATTCCTCTATATAGATCTATCACTAGAGGGGTCACCGGCGGGAGGAAGGAGGTCCTGATTCCTCTATATAGATATTTATATCACTAGAGGGGTCACCGGCAGGAGGAAGGAGGTCCTGATTCCTCTATATAGATCCTATCACTAGAGGGGTCACCAGCAGGAGGAAGGAGGTCCTGATTCCTCTATATAGATCTATCACTAGAGGGGTCACCGGCAGGAGGAAGGAGGTCCTGATTCCTCTATATAGATCCTATCACTAGAGGGGTCACCGGCGGGAGGAAGGAGGTCCCGATTACTCTATATAGATCTTTATATCACTAGAGGGGTCACCAGCAGGAGGAAGGAGGTCCTGATTCCTCTATATAGATCCTATCACTAGAGGGGTCACGGGCAGGAGGAAGGAGGTCCCGATTCCTCTATATAGATCTATCACTAGAGGGGTCACCGGCAGGAGGAAGGAGGTCCTGATTCCTCTATACAGATCCTATCACTAGAGGGGTCACCAGCAGGAGGAAGGAGGTCCCGATTCCTCTATATAGATCTATCACTAGAGGGGTCACCGGCAGGAGGAAGGAGGTCCTGATTCCTCTATATAGATCCTATCACTAGAGGGGTCACCGGCAGGAGGAAGGAGGTCCTGATTCCTCTATATAGATCTATCACTAGAGGGGTCACCGGCAGGAGGAAGGAGGTCCCGATTCCTCTATATAGATCCTATCACTAGAGGGGTCACCGGCAGGAGGAAGGAGGTCCTGATTCCTCTATATAGATCTATCACTAGAGGGGTCACCGGCAGGAGGAAGGAGGTCCTGATTCCTCTATATAGATCTATCACTAGAGGGGTCACCGGCAGGAGGAAGGAGGTCCTGATTCCTCTATATAGATCCTGTCACTAGAGGGGTCACCGGCAGGAGGAAGGAGGTCCTGATTCCTCTATATAGATCTATCACTAGAGGGGTCACCGGCAGGAGGAAGGAGGTCCTGATTCCTCTATATAGATCCTATCACTAGAGGGGTCACCGGCAGGAGGAAGGAGGTCCCGATTCCTCTATATAGATCCTATCACTAGAGGGGTCACCGGCAGGAGGAAGGAGGTCCTGATTCCTCTATATAGATCTATCACTAGAGGGGTCACCGGCAGGAGGAAGGAGGTCCTGATTCCTCTATATAGATCTATCACTAGAGGGGTCACCGGCAGGAGGAAGGAGGTCCTGATTCCTCTATATAGATCCTGTCACTAGAGGGGTCACCGGCAGGAGGAAGGAGGTCCTGATTCCTCTATATAGATCTATCACTAGAGGGGTCACCGGCAGGAGGAAGGAGGTCCTGATTCCTCTATATAGATCCTATCACTAGAGGGGTCACCGGCAGGAGGAAGGAGGTCCTGATTCCTCTATATAGATCCTGTCACTAGAGGGGTCACCGGCAGGAGGAAGGAGGTCCTGATTCCTCTATATAGATCTTTAGTTGGACCTCATTTAGAATATTGTGCCCAGTTCTGGAGATCTCACTTACATGAAGATATTGATAGGATAGAATGAGTCCAGAGACGGGGAACACAAATGGTGGATGTCTGGGGGGCGGTAAAACATATCAGGAAAGACTTCAGGAACCTCTCATGTCCAGTCTGGAGGAGGAAAGGGGAGACATGACTGGAACCTTTACATACATGAAGGGGGTGAGTGAGGTTCAGGAGGGCGGGATTTTTAATATGAATCCAAGATGAAGAACACGAGGACAGGACCTCCACCTCACCGGAGGAAAGTTCACACCTCATCGTAGAAGGAAGTATTTCTGGAGGAGTAGTTGATGCCGGGGTTGGGCCTCCAGCAGAGGGAGGGAGACAGTCACTGATATAAATAGACGTGGCGGACTCGATGGGCCACTTGGTCTTTTATCAGCCATGACTCCTCCATGGATCTGTCTGCGGGGTGTAGTAGGGATCGGTGAGGCCTGTCAGTGGTGTGGGGGAGGGGAGGACGCACCTTGGGGATAGGAGTGGTGGAGCAGGTTTGGTGAGCGCTGTGAAGGTTCTGCAGACTCAGAGTGGTGGGGGTCTCTGCACTCAGGCCGCGTTCTATGAGGTGAGCAGCTTCAGGTGGGCTGTGCGGGGGGATTATACGCTGTGCGGGGGGCAGAGACGGTGACTGGAACACGCAGGAACGGGGTATATACAGGTGACCATGGAGAAGGTTATCTCTCCATAAAAATGGAGGACAAGGTGAGATACAACACGACGTGTGATAGTTGTCTATACACAGCCAGCCCTCCCTATAAGACACATTATATATCGTATATTATCGAGAGTATGTGGTGTGGGGTCTGGTTGGGTGATATGAGGACAGGTTGGGATGATGATGATTGTGTGGTGTGGGGTCTGGTTGGGTGATATGAGGACAGGTTGGGATGATGATGATGATTGTGTGGTGTGGGGTCTGGTTGGGTGATATGAGGACAGGTTGGGATGATGATGATGATTGTGTGGTGTGGGGTCTGGTTGGGTGATATGAGGACAGGTTGGGATGATGATGATGATGATGATTGTATGGTGTGGGGTCTGGTTGGGTGATATGAGGACAGGTTGGGATGATGATGATGATGATGATTGTGTGGTGTGGAGTCTGGTTGGGTGATATGAGGACAGGTTGGGATGATGATGATGATGATGATTGTATGGTGTGGGGTCTGGTTGGGTGATATGAGGACAGGTTGGGATGATGATGATTGTGTGGTGTGGGGTCTGGTTGGGTGATATGAGGACAGGTTGGGATGATGATGATTGTGTGGTGTGGGGTCTGGTTGGGTGATATGAGGACAGGTTGGGATGATGATGATGATGATGATTGTGTGGTGTGGGGTCTGGTTGGGTGATATGAGGACAGGTTGGGATGATGATGATGATTGTGTGGTGTGGGGTCTGGTTGGGTGATATGAGGACAGGTTGGGATGATGATGATGATTGTGTGGTGTAGGGTCTGGTTGGGTGATATGAGGACAGGTTAGGATGATGATGATGATTGTGTGATGTGGGGTCTGGTTGGGTGATATGAGGACAGGTTGGGATGATGATGATGATTGTGTGGTGTGGGGTCTGGTTGGGTGATATGAGGACAGGTTGGGATGATGATGATTGTGTGGTGTGGGGTCTGGTTGGGTGATATGAGGACAGGTTGGGATGATGATGATGATTGTGTGGTGTGGGGTCTGGTTGGGTGATATGAGGACAGGTTGGGATGATGATGATGATTGTGTGGTGTGGGGTCTGGTTGGGTGATATGAGGACAGGTTGGGATGATGATGATGATTGTGTGGTGTGGGGTCTGGTTGGGTGATATGAGGACAGGTTGGGATGAGGATGATTGTGTGGTGTGGGGTCTGGTTGGGTGATATGAGGACAGGTTGGGATGATGATGATGATTGTGTGGTGTGGGGTCTGGTTGGGTGATATGAGGACAGGTTGGGATGATGATTGTGTGGTGTGGGGTCTGGTTGGGTGATATGAGGACAGGTTGGGATGATGATGATGATTGTGTGGTGTAGGGTCTGGTTGGGTGATATGAGGACAGGTTAGGATGATGATGATGATTGTGTGGTGTGGGGTCTGGTTGGGTGATATGAGGACAGGTTGGGATGATGATGATGATGATGATTGTGGGGTGTGGGGTCTGGTTGAATGATATGAGGACAGGTTGGGGTGATGATGATTGTGGGGTGTGGGGTCTGGTTGGGTGATATGAGGACAGGTTGGGATGATCATGATGATTGTGTGGTGTGGGGTCTGGTTGGGTGGTATGAGGACAGGTTGGGATGATGATGATGATTGTGTGGTGTGGGGTCTGGTTGGGTGATATGAGGACAGGTTGGGATGATGATTGTGTGGTGTGGGGTCTGGTTGGGTGATATGAGGACAGGTTGGGATGATGATGATGATTGTGTGGTTTGGGGTCTGGTTGGGTGATATGAGGACAGGTTGGGATGATGATGATGATTGTGTGGTGTGGGGTCTGGTTGGGTGATATGAGGACAGGTTGGGATGATGATAATGATTGTGTGGTGTGGGGTCTGGTTGGGTGATACGAGGACAGGTTGGGATGAGGATGATTGTGTGGTGTGGGGTCTGGTTGGGTGATATGAGGACAGGTTGGGATGATGATGATGATTGTGTGGTGTGGGGTCTGGTTGGGTGGTATGAGGACAGGTTGGGATGATGATGATGATGATTGTGTGGTGTGGGGTCTGGTTGGGTGGTATGAGGACAGGTTGGGATGATGATGATGATTGTGTGGTGTGGGGTCTGGTTGGGTAATATGAGGACAGGTTGGGATGATGATGATGATTGTGTGGTGTGGGGTCTGGTTGGGTGATATGAGGACAGGTTGGGATGATGATGATTGTGTGGTGTGGGGTCTGGTTGGGTGATATGAGGACAGGTTGGGATGATGATGATTGTGTGGTGTGGGGTCTGGTTGGGTGATATGAGGACAGGTTGGGATGATGATGATTGTGTGGTGTGGGGTCTGGTTGGGTGATATGAGGACAGGTTGGGATGATGATGATTGTGTGGTGTGGGGTCTGGTTGGGTGATATGAGGACAGGTTGGGCTGATGATGATGATTGTGTGGTGTGTGGTGTGGGGTCTGGTTGGGTGATATGAGGACAGGTTGGGATGATGATTGTGTGGTGTGGGGTCTGGTTGGGTGATATGAGGACAGGTTGGGATGATGATGATGATTGTGTGGTTTGGGGTCTGGTTGGGTGATATGAGGACAGGTTGGGATGATGATAATGATTGTGTGGTGTGGGGTCTGGTTGGGTGATACGAGGACAGGTTGGGATGAGGATGATTGTGTGGTGTGGGGTCTGGTTGGGTGATATGAGGACAGGTTGGGATGATGATGATGATTGTGTGGTGTGGGGTCTGGTTGGGTGATATGAGGACAGGTTGGGATGATGATGATTGTGTGGTGTGGGGTCTGGTTGGGTGGTATGAGGACAGGTTGGGATGAGGATGATTGTGTGGTGTGGGGTCTGGTTGGGTGATATGAGGACAGGTTGGGATGATGATGATTGTGTGGTGTGGGGTCTGGTTGGGTGATATGAGGACAGGTTGGGATGATGAGGATGATTGTGTGGTGTGGGGTCTGGTTGGGTGATATGAGGACAGGTTGGGATGATGATGATTGTGTGGTGTGGGGTCTGGTTGGGTGATATGAGGACAGGTTGGGATGATGATGATTGTGTGGTGTGGGGTCTAATTGGGTGATATGAGGACAGGTTGGGATGATGATGATGATTGTGTGGTGTGTGGTGTGGGGTCTGGTTGGGTGATATGAGGACAGGTTGGGATGATGATGATTGTGTGGTGTGGGGTCTGGTTGGGTGATATGAGGACAGGTTGGGCTGATGATGATGATTGTGTGGTGTGGGGTCTGGTTGGGTGATATGAGGACAGGTTGGGCTGATGATGATGATTGTGTGGTGTGGGGTCTGGTTGGTTGCAGAGGGCAGAAGACAACAATTCCCTTTGGGGATCTGTCCACACCGGGTGTAGTAAAGTGTATGCTGTGGAGTTCCATGTCCCCATATAGGGTGTCCCATGTATCTCCATGGAGAAGGTCCCATAGATGTCCATTGAGAGGTAACGGTTGTACGGACACAGACCCCGCTACCAATCTGTCATTGGTGTGTGTGCTCGGCCCCGCCCGTGTGAGCGTATAAAGCCTGGTTCAGATTGTTCTTCTAGGGAACCAACCCTTCCTTATCCCCGAAGGCCATCATATCATCCATGGATCCACAATCCACGTGGTATTAGTGGGAGGCCTGGCATGGGGTCAGGACAGCCTTTAAGTAGGACTGAGCATGCTCAGCAGCAGGAGAGTTCGAGTGGAAGATGGAGTGAGAGGAAGAGGTGCAGGAGCCTGGGAGGGGGCCCATTGGGAATGGGCCTACCTACAGGCAGGAGGCTTGAAAGGAGGGTCACTCAGACCTCACTGACCCCAGAGCGAGGACCACCTGTGCATCAGGGAAGGAGCCAGCACAGCAGAAAGCCTGAAAGCAGCTACCAACCCAGCAGCTCACAGGAAAGGACTTAGTGAATAATCCTGCACCCCCTGGGCCAGACAAGGGGAAGGAGCATTTGGGGGGGGAAACCTGACTAACTCCATACCCGGGACTGTTAACTTGTTCAGTAGCAGCCACTGGATCCCATTTGCTCAGGGATTCCCCCAGATTGGTGGATAAGAAGGGGATTTATCTGGGGTTTGGGGTGGTACACCAGGAGAGGCTGGAGAGCTCGGGGATTCCCCCAGATTGCTGGATAAGAAGGGGATTTATCTGGGGTTTGGGGCGGTACACCAGGAGAGGCTGGAGAGCTCGGGGATTCCCCCAGATTGCTGGATAAGAAGGGGATTTATCTGGGGTTTGGGGCGGTACATCAGGGGAGGCTGGAGAGCTCGGGGATTCCCCCAGATTGGTGGATAAGAAGGGGATTTATCTGGGGTTTGGGGTGGTACACCAGGAGAGGCTGGAGAGCTCGGGGATTCCCCCAGATTGCTGGATAAGAAGGGGATTTATCTGGGGTTTGGGGTGGTACATCAGGGGAGGCTGGAGAGCTCGGGGATTCCCCCGGATTGCTGGATAAGAAGGGGATTTATCTGGGGTTTGGGGCGGTACAGCAGGAGAGGCTGGAGAGCTCGGGGATTCCCCCGGATTGCTGGATAAGAAGGGGATTTATCTGGGGTTTGGGGCGGTACACCAGGAGAGGCTGGAGAGCTCGGGGATTCCCCCAGATTGCTGGATAAGAAGGGGATTTATCTGGGGTTTGGGGCGGTACACCAGGGGAGGCTGGAGAGCTCGGGGATTCCCCCAGATTGCTGGATAAGAAGGGGATTTATCTGGGGTTTGGGGCGGTACACCAGGGGAGGCTGGAGAGCTCGGGGATTCCCCCAGATTGCTGGATAAGAAGGGGATTTATCTGGGGTTTGGGGCGGTACACCAGGAGAGGCTGGAGAGCTCGGGGATTCCCCCAGATTGCTGGATAAGAAGGGGATTTATCTGGGGTTTGGGGCGGTACACCAGGAGAGGCTGGAGAGCTCGGGGATTCCCCCGGATTGCTGGATAAGAAGGGGATTTATCTGGGGTTTGGGGCGGTACACCAGGAGAGGCTGGAGAGCTCGGGGATTCCCCCAGATTGCTGGATAAGAAGGGGATTTATCTGGGGTTTGGGGCGGTACACCAGGAGAGGCTGGAGAGCTCGGGGATTCCCCCGGATTGCTGGATAAGAAGGGGATTTATCTGGGGTTTGGGGCGGTACACCAGGAGAGGCTGGAGAGCTCGGGGATTCCCCCAGATTGCTGGATAAGAAGGGGATTTATCTGGGGTTTGGGGCGGTACACCAGGAGAGGCTGGAGAGCTCGGGGATTCCCCCGGATTGCTGGATAAGAAGGGGATTTATCTGGGGTTTGGGGCGGTACACCAGGAGAGGCTGGAGAGCTCGGGGATTCCCCCGGATTGCTGGATAAGAAGGGGATTTATCTGGGGTTTGGGGCGGTACACCAGGAGAGGCTGGAGAGCTCGGGGATTCCCCCGGATTGCTGGATAAGAAGGGGATTTATCTGGGGTTTGGGGTGGTACACCAGGAGAGGCTGGAGAGCTCGGGGATTCCCCCGGATTGCTGGATAAGAAGGGGATTTATCTGGGGTTTGGGGTGGTACACCAGGAGAGGCTGGAGAGCTCGGGGATTCCCCCGGATTGCTGGATAAGAAGGGGATTTATCTGGGGTTTGGGGTGGTACATCATGGGAGGCTGGAGAGCTCGGGGATTCCCCCGGATTGCTGGATAAGAAGGGGATTTATCTGGGGTTTGGGGTGGTACATCATGGGAGGCTGGAGAGCTCTCCTAGAAGAGAGTTGCCAGGAAGTTGTCCATAGTTGCCACGAAGTTGTCCTCAGGTTACAGTTCCTCGGGCATCCCATGTATCCCTCAACCCCATCCAAGTTCAATATCCCTAATAAAATCCACAGAAAACAAGTTCAAGAACCGTTTGTTGTCTCTGGACTGCCAGCCTCAGAGAGAGTGCGTGTTGCCTGGCCGTGCAGGACTACAGGGGGTCCCAATTCTTCAGCAACTTCTGAGGGGGGTAGTGCTACGCCAATTATACATTTTGTACCTCTTTTCCTGCATGCACGGGGTTTCCCCCTTCCTCATTTATGGTGACTGACTTTGCACCAACCTTGACATCGGTGGTCAGACTTGGAGGACGTCACAAGGGGTGACTGTGGGGGAATGTGCAGCACGGGAGGAATCTGGTGTGAGTGCTGAGCATACAATGGCTGAGTCATTGGGCAAGGTTCCATGGATGTAACTGGTACGGCTGGTGGGATGGATCCTGGTTCTCCTTCACGTATCCTGAGCCAGGAAGGAGGACTCATGGGAGGTAGAAGTGAGGAGCACCTGTCATCTTCTCGTAAAGACCTCCATTGTTAGGAGGACATTTTGGAAGGGAAGCTTTTCTCTCGGATATTTTATGGAAGTTCAGCGTATTGCAGTGCAGATCTGAGCACCTCTTGCTGTTGGTCCATCACGGGGGGGGGGCCATACTAGGAGGTGAGGTTCCAGAGACGTCATCCTGGGGAGGTTACAGAGGAGGTGACGGAAGACTTTTCGCTCTCTTCTTACCCCCAATTTTGAGGTGTAAAAAAAAAAATGAATCTGTAGTATCAGGAGCAACATAACTACGCTGAGAAAAGTGAGGGGGGTCTGAATACTTTAGGCATGCCCTGTATACATAAGACAGATGGATCTGATGAGACACTGGCCGGCAGGATTGTGGATGGGGTAGGGGTGTCACCGGGGTTCTGACATACACATGATGAGGGGCTCCAATGTTTGTATCGGTGGAGAAGACCAACGTTGTTGTTTTCTTAGAATCTGAAGATCTATTCTGGGGCCCGGAGCCCGGAGGCTTTGTAGAGCTTCTGGATTGGATGAAGCCACCATTTCTGGGTCCATGCCGTACCTGGTAGCCAGACCTCGTTATTCATCTTCGCTGTCACAGGCCTTTCTGTATATCGTGTGGTCGATGGTCAGGCTCTGATGTGGAAGCCTGCTGCTGGGCGAGAAGGGCTGACCACGGACCCTTTGTGGGGCGCCTGTTAGTCCGGTCCTGATCTGACTTCAGGTACCGAGAATTCGTTCGTTGTATTCCATGGGCTTGCTGAACGAACCCCTCCTGCATTGACCTGTGATTGCTGCCTTGCTGAATAAAAGTGAAGGACAAACCATCTGGGACTGTGCCTTGGTGTCCCCGTCCTGTGCCTTGGTGTCCCCGTCCTGTGCCTTGGTGTCCCCGTCCTGTGCCTTGGTGTCCCCGTCCTGTGCCTTGGTGTCCCCGTCCTGTGCCTTGGTGTCCCCGTCCTGTGCCTTGGTGTCCCTGACCTGTGCCTTGCCTCCCGCCGCCAGGACCAGTCCAGCCCGTTCTCCATACAATGGTTACCTGTGTCAGATGTGGACCCATGGAGGGACATGACAGCGGGACAGGGGCAACACAATGCAGCACACTGCTATTATACAGGTGACCCAGCTCCCTGACCTCTGACCCTGCTGTCATACTGGTGGCTCCCTGACCTCTGACCCTGCCAGCGTACCTGTGGCTCCTCTGACCCTGCCGTCATACCGGTGGCTCCCTGACCTCTGACCCCGTGTCCCTGCTATTGGTTCCTTTACTGACCTTTCCTTCTATCCAGCAGGGATGGATGAGGAATCCGTGTATTCAGCGCAGTCATTTCACAGCCGGCCGGCAACTGACAGGTAATCAATCATCTATCAATTATCATTCATCAATCTGTACATTGGTCCATCTGTCTGTCCATACACCTGTACATTGGTCCGTCTGTCCGTACACCTGTACATTGGTCCGTCTGTCCATACACCTGTACATTGGTCCGTCTGTCCATACACCTGTACATTGGTCCGTCTGTCCATACACCTGTACATTGGTCCGTCTGTCCGTACACCTGTACATTGGTCCGTCTGTCCGTACACCTGTACATTGGTCAGTCCGTCTGTCCGTACACCTGTACATTGGTCAGTCTGTCTGTCCATACACCTGTACATTGGTCCGTCTGTCCATACACCTGTACATTGGTCAGTCAGTCTGTCCATACACCTGTACATTGGTCAGTCAGTCTGTCCATACACCTGTACATTGGTCCGTCTGTCCATACACCTGTACATTGGTCTGTCCGTCTGTCCGTACACCTGTACATTGGTCCGTCTGTCCGTACACCTGTACATTGGTCCGTCTGTCCGTATACCTGTACATTGGTCCGTCTGTCCATACACCTGTACATTGGTCTGTCCGTCTGTCCATACACCTGTACATTGGTCTGTCCGTCTGTCCATACACCTGTACATTGGTCTGTCCGTCTGTCCATACACCTGTACATTGGTCTGTCCGTCTGTCCGTACACCTGTACATTGGTCCGTCTGTCCATACACCTGTACATTGTTCAGTCAGTCTGTCCATACACCTGTACATTGGTCCGTTTGTCTGTCCATACACCTGTACATTGGTCCGTCTGTCCATACACCTGTACATTGGTCCGTCTGTCCGTACACCTGTACATTGGTCCGTCTGTCCGTACACCTGTACATTGGTCCGTTTGTCCGTACACCTGTACATTGGTCCGTCTGTCCATACACCTGTACATTGGTCCGTCTGTCCGTACACCTGTACATTGGTCCGTCTGTCCGTACACCTGTACATTGGTCCGTCTGTCCGTACACCTGTACATTGGTCCGTTTGTCCGTACACCTGTACATTGGTCCGTCTGTCCATACACCTGTACATTGGTCCGTCTGTCCGTACACCTGTACATTGGTCCGTCTGTCCGTACACCTGTACATTGGTCCGTCTGTCCGTACACCTGTACATTGGTCAGTCAGTCTGTCCATACACCTGTACATTGGTCAGTCAGTCTGTCCATACACCTGTACATTGGTCCGTCTGTCCGTACACCTGTACATTGGTCCGTCTGTCCGTACACCTGTACATTGGTCCGTCTGTCCGTACACCTGTACATTGGTCCGTCTGTCCGTACACCTGTACATTGGTCAGCCCTCTCAGAGGAATAGATAGAGATAAGTGAATGGAAGAACTGGTCCCATCATTGTCCAATCACAGGCTATATAGGGGAAGTGGTCCCATTATTGTCCCATCACAGATGTACGTAGAGGTAAGTGATGGGGAACCAGTCCATATATTGTCCTATCACAGGTCTATATAGAGGAAAGTGAGAGGATCAGCTGACCCTTCATTGTCCCATTACAGGACCGTATAGAGGAAAGTGAGAGGGAGAGTCAGTCATTTCATTGTCCATCACGGGACCATGATTAGTCCTGACCCCTCCAATGTTGCTTCTAGTGCAGAAAGCAACTTCAACGTATTGCCTGCTAAAACCATCACCGTGACATAGGACCTGTGTGTGATGAAATCTGTCTTCCCTCCCAGATACAATGATTGCCAGAAGTCGGTCACCATCCAGACCCCGGCCAGTCAACCACTATTGGATGCTGAGGAAACAGGACGAGAAGATGAGGAGGAGGAGGGGAGGGTGAGACCTATATCTATAGTTTTTTTTTTTTTATATCCTTCCAACAGTCCATTCATCCCTCTGTTCATCCCATCAACCAACCAACCAACACACCAACCAACCTTCTATCCATCGCTCTGCTCATCCATCCATTCATCAAATCAAGCAACTAACCAACTTTCTATCCCTTCTCCCAGCCATCCACCATTTTCTCATCTCTTTAACTCAACAACCTTCCATCCATCCATCCATCTATCTTTCCAACCAACCCACCAACCTTCCATCTATCCATCTTACCAACCAACCAACCAACCTTCCATCCATCCATCTTTTCAACAAATCAACCAACCAACCTTCCAATCCTTCATCCAACCACCAGTGCCTCTACTCATCTGTTTAACCCAACAACCTTCCATCCATCTGTCAAACCAACCTTCCATTCAACCATCCATCATATGCCCCCTTCCACTTCCATCCATCCAAACATCCCTCTGTCTACCCGTCATTCATCTTTCACTTCATCTGTCCATCCATCTTTCCAACCAACCAACCTTACATTCCTTCATCCAACCACCCATGCCTCTACTCATCTCTTTAACCCACCAACCTTCCATCCATCCATCTTTCCAACCAACCCACCAACCTTCCATCCATCCATCCATATTTCCAACCAACCAACACACCAACCAACCTTCTATCCATCGCTCTGCTCATCCATCCATTCATCAAATCAAGCAACTAACCAACTTTCTATCCCTTCTCCCAGCCATCCACCATTTTTTCATCTCTTTAACTCAACAACCTTCCATCCATCTGTCAAACCAACCCACCAACCTTCCATCTATCCATCTTACCAACCAACCAACCTTCCATCCATCCATCTTTTCAACAAATCAACCAACCTTCCAATCCTTCATCCAACCACCAGTGCCTCTACTCATCTGTTTAACCCAACAACCTTCCATCCATCTGTCAAACCAACCTTCCATTCAACCATCCATCATATGCCCCCTTCCACTTCCATCCATCCAAACATCCCTCTGTCTACCCGTCATTCATCTTTCACCCCATCTGCCCATCCATCTTTCCAACCAACCAACCAACCAACCTTACATTCCTTCATCCAACCAACCAACCTTACATTCCTTCATCCAACCAACCACTCATCTCTTTAACCCACCAACCTTCCATTCATCCATCTTTCCAACCAACCAACCACCCAACCAACTAACCTTTCAATCCTTCATCCAACCACCAGTGCCTCTACTCATCTCTTTAACCCAACAACTTTCCATCCATCCATTCATCTATCAAACCAATCAAATAAACTAACCTTCCACTTCCATCCATCCCTCTTTCTACCCATCACCCATCTTTCACCTTCACCCCATCAGTCCATTCCTCCACCAGTTTTCCTCATGTCCTTCCATCCATCAATCTCTCCATCAGTATTTCTCTTTTCTTCTCCAGGATGATAATTGGGGTGAGACGACCACGGCGGTGACATCAGAGCGTAGTGCCTCCCTTGAGGATGTATCTCTGCGGCGCGGACCCTCAGAGTCTCAGCCAGGCAGGCCTGGTGCTCGGACAATGTTGGGGTTCTATATGTTCTGTGTTCTGGGGGTTCTTACACTTCTGACTCCTCCTATCTTTATCCTTCTTCCTCAGGTGTTGTGGCGCTCCGAGCTAGAGCCCTGTGGGGTCATCTGTGAGGGTCTTTATGTCTCAGTGGCATTTAAGATGCTGTTCATGGTCCTGGGCTCCTGGGCGGTTTTCCTTCGTACTCCACGCTACGTTCTGCCCCGTCTGGTGGAGTTTCGGGCTTTCCTGCTTCTTCTGCTGTGCATCTTCCTTCTCTCCTATTGGCTGTTCTATATAGTAAGGGTCCTGGGGGGCCGTGAGCGGAACTTGCTGAGCGTGGTCCAGTATGCCGCCTCCCTGGTGGATGCCTTCATCTTCATCCATTACCTGGCTGTGGTTCTACTAGAGCTGAGACAACTGCAGGCCTACTACATCCTGACGGTGGTACGGAGCAGTGATGGGGAGAGCCGCTTCTACACCCTGGGGACAGTCAGGTAGGACCACATCCCTCGCCCTATATACCCACTTAAAGGAAAATGCCGACCTTGAAATAGCTCCGACATATACCGCGGTGCTGTACAGAGGACACTGACCAGTCACACATGTGTTACAATGTGATATCTTCTTCTTCTCTGCAGTATACAAAGAGCGGCTCTGTATGTGTTGGAGAATTACTCGAAGGATTTCCCTGTCTACACTCTGGAGCCGAATGGCCGAAAGTTGGGCAAATCTCCTCGTCACTCGGAGGGGAAAGGCGTGGATGGTGAGTAGAAGGATGGGGAGGTCCAGATTGAGCCCAGAGGTGTATTTGATCATCAATGAGCCTACAACAACATAATCCTTGTAACATGGCGGGATAATCATCATCTCCCGGCCATCCAGCAATCTCTCCCCCCTCCCCCACTGCTGATTCTCTGATCAGTCTTCTCCGGGTCTACATCATAAATGGAAGGTGGAAACCGAGGCCTTTATCAGAATGGATGATAATGGCCTACTCTAATGTCGGACCCAAATCCAGAACACGATACCTCATACTAGAACAAGACGTGTGCAATTCGTTTCCTTTACAAATCGAAATTCGGCTGAAATTTTCATTATTCGGCGGGTCAGATGTATCCCAATTTCCAAAAAAAAACTAAATGAAGGATAATGAAACAAATTTTCTGAATTTGAAAATAAAGATATTCCAATAAATACAGTAAGGTGATATAAGATGATGATTCCTACTTAGGCCACCTTATGGAAAAACAGAAAAAAAATAGAATAGAATAAAATTCAGAAAACAAATCTTCCTAACATAACGAATATGATGCAACGAAATTATAACTTCTCGAACGAATCTGAAATTATCCCGAAGTTCTAGGAGTTCTCTTTCTGCAGGGACGGGTGGCAGTGCTGTCCCACTGTCTGATGCCTCTTGGGGAAGTCTACGGAGGGCTTGGGCGTCATAGCTCGGCTCTCTGGAAGTAGAGGGTCTGCTGTTGTAGAGGATCTCAACTTTCTATGTAACTATGAAATGAAATTAAACAAACTTTTCCATTGTGCAAATCTAGAAGGCAAATTTGGGGTTTGTGGTTCCTGGACAGGTCCTGTAAACGATCCAAACTCCAAAAATGGTTTGGTTTCTACCTATACTAAGAGTGAACACATGCAAGAGTTTGGAGTCTTCTGAGCAAACCGCTCAGATGTTGATGGGAGGGAGGGTTCGGGGGTGCAGGATACCCAAATACTACAGCGGTAGTGTCTACTAGATAACCTCTGACATAGGATAATGAAGATTGGGTTGGCCAGATGGACAGCCACCTTTTTAGGCATTTTCAAACCTTCTCACAGGCTAGTTGTGGACCTTTAAGCCCGAATGTGCAATTGATAAGTAGGACTCTTCAGCTTTTGCTTCCTCCCCCAAGCAGCAGGCTTGGAAAGCATGAGCTGGATCTATCTGGAGCTGTATCCTCCCTGGGTGGCAGGAGACAAGGGCCTTCCACCACACACATCCTCTCCAGGTAGCAGGCCTTAGAAGCATGAACGGAACCACTTAAAGGATCTGCTACTGACTGCTTGGTGCCGGATTCCACCGCATTCAGTTTGGTTACATAACTGATATTAGACCCAGTGACATCACCATACTTCTCTATGCAATGCAGGCAGATCGTGGCTAGTGGGAGGGGGCTGTACATAGCTTCCTGACAGCATCACAGCACCCTGCCTCAGCATTCCTCTCAAGAGCCCTCAGCCCTGAATGAAGCAGTGGGCGGGCTCTGGGGAGGAGTTATGCAAATATCACAACGCCTTGATGGGTGGGTGTCAGTCTGGAGGGGTTGGTGATCATGGGTGGGTGTCAGTCTGGAGGGGTGGGGGATCATGGGTGGGTGTCAGTCTGGAGGGGTGGGGGATCATGGGTGGGTGTCAGTCTGGAGGAGTGGGGGATCATGGTTGGGTGTCAGTGTGGAGGGGTGGGTGATCATGGGTGGGTGTCAGTCTGGAGGGGTGGGGGATCATGGGTTGGTGTCAGTCTGGAGGAGTGGGGGATCATGGTTGGGTGTCAGTGTGGAGGGGTGGGTGATCATGGGTGGGTGTCAGTCTGGAGGGGTGGGTGATCATGGGTTGGTGTCAGTCTGGAGGGGTGGGTGATCATGGGTGGGTGTCAGTCTGGAGGGGTGGGGGATCATGGGTGGGTGTCAGTCTGGAGGGGTGGGGGATCATGGTTGGGTGTCAGTCTGGAGGGGTGGGGGATCATGGTTGGGTGTCAGTCTGGAGGGGTGGGTGATCATGGGTGGGTGTCAGTCTGGAGGGGTGGGGGATCATGGGTGGGTGTCAGTCTGGAGGGGTGAGGGATCATGGGTGGGTGTCAGTCTGGAGGGGTGGGGGATCATGGGTGGGTGTCAGTCTGGAGGGGTGGGGGATCATGGGTGGGTGTCAGTCTGGAGGGGTGGGGGATCATGGTTGGGTGTCAGTCTGGAGGGGTGGGTGATCATGGGTGGGTGTCAGTCTGGAGGGGTGGGGGATCATGGGTGGGTGTCAGTCTGGAGGGGTGGGGGATCATGGGTGGGTGTCAGTCTGGAGGGGTGGGGGATCATGGTTGGGTGTCAGTCTGGAGGGGTGGGGGATCATGGGTGGGTGTCAGTCTGGAGGGGTGGGCGTTCCCAGGCAGGCTGAATTTGCATGCAGACCACTCGTACAGCGCCGTGTCATGTCTCGGGATATAGATGAAGTGCTTTGATATGTACTAGGTCTATGTATGCAGAGGCTGACCCATGTTACCTCTCCCCAGGCCTGGGGCGCAGCACAGCCAGCCAATCACAGCTCAGCTCTTCCAACTACAAAGACCGCTACTACGAAGACATAGAATACGAGCGCAAAATCCGCAGACGCCGCGCCAGGTACCGTATAGATCTGCACAGTCATCCCTACCATGGTTTCCAGAAACGGGATCACGGGAAAGGCCATGCTGGTCCGTCTGTAGGATAGTCATGGGATTACTTAGAAGAACACCATGTTTCTGGTACCAAGGAATTATGGGAAGTACATAGGGATCACCCATGGTAGTCCTTCTGTAGGATAGTCTTTGGATCACTCAGCTCAGCCCCATGTTTCTGGTACCAAGGAATTATGGGAAATAATAAGGGGTCACCCATGGTAGTCCTTCTGTAGGATAGTCTTTGGATCACTCAGCTCAGCCCCATGTTTCCAGTACCAAGGAATTATGGGAAGTACATTATGACAGACAATGCCCACCCCCGACAGTCCGCCCCCACAGAGGAATTAATTATACATAGGAAGCCATATGTTACAATGCTAGTTTTCCTGCAGCACCAAGTCCGTGACATAGGGGATTATGGGCAATAAATAGGGGGCGCCATGATGGTCCTTCTGTAGAATAGCAATGTGACTACCCAGCATAGCACCCACCATGTTTCCAGTAACATAGGGGATTATGGGAAATACGTAGAGGTGCCCATGATGGACCTTCTGTAGAATAGTCATGTGACTACCCAGCACAGCGTCATGTTTCCAGTAACAGGGAATTATAGGAACTACGTAGAGGTGGTCTTGAAGGACACTCTGTAGAATAGTCATGTGATTACCATATTTCCAGTAATTGGGGATTATAGGAATGCATAGGGGCAACCATGATGGTCCTCCTATTGGATAGTCATGTGGCTACTCAGCATAGTGCCATGATTCCAGTAAAAAAAGGAATTCTGGGAAATACATAGGGGTGACCATAGTGGTCCTTCTTTAAGACAGTCATGTGACTACTCAGCACAGCGCCATGTTTCCAGTCACAAAGGGTTGTAGGAAATAATAGGGGGCAGTCATGATGGACCATCTGTAGGGTAGTCATGTGATTACTCAGCACAGCCCCATTTTTCCAGTAAAAGGGGATTATGGGAAACACACAGGGGTGACTGTGATGACCCGTCTATAGGTTAGTCATGTGACTACTTAGCACAGCCCCATGTTTCCAGTCACATAGGATTATGGGAAACACGTAGGTGGTGGAGATGATGGTCCTCCTGAAGGATATCCATGTGTTGTAGATCTGTAGATGATTCGCGGTGTGATTTATACTCCCGGTGATAAATTGTTGGTTTCTTTGTACGTGTCGGCAGGCTGGTGGTCGCTGTGCACCGCGCCTTCTCTCAGGTGAACTCCTTGGATGACAGCATGAAATCTTCCCAAGCTTTACCACCAAGAGAGACCGCCCAGAGCATCTTCCCCCTCATCGCGCAGTGCCTGCAGCGCTACCTCCGTACGACGCGGCAGGCCCACCGGTACACCATGGAGGCCATCATCCAACACCTCAGCCAGTGTCTGACCCTCAATATGTCCGCTCAGGTACCCCGGCTCTCTGGGCCTACTACATACTCTGCAGAGCTCCGATCACTTCCAGTCACCAGAGATCCGATATTATGGCTGGAGTGCCATCTTCAGTCCTCCAGGGTCCCCTACGGGTCATACTTTCAGGATTTCCTTTAGCAGGAACATCTGTGGTGCCTAATGATCCTGCTGTGATCTTACACAAGGAAATCCAGAGAACATGGCCTGTCAGGAGAACCTGAGGACCGCACCTCCATGTTTTCAGTGGGAGAGGATTATGGGAAGGAAGGAGGTAGGTGTAGGTAGGTTCTCTTTTTCTGGGAGGAACACATGGAGTCTTAGGATGCTTTTAGAGATTGATTGCAGTTTGGTTGTATTTCCTGCTCTATCTCGAGTCTTCATTGATGACCAGAGAGGATTCTGGGTACAGAGCTGAGTTTTGGGGTGTACAGTCAATGATCTGGGTGTGTCCTGTTGAGTCTCCTGATATCGCCTATCGCTGTCTCCCATAGGCCTTCCTGGAGCAGTATCTGCGGCCGGGGCCCACCTGCCAGTACCCCGGGGCCAACGTGGATGAGTGGACATTGCTGAGCGAGGAGTCGGTCACTGGGTCCCTGCACTCCTCTCTGACCTTCTGCCTACGTGGAGGGGACACTCAGCTGGTGGTCAGTGTGAGTCGGATCCCCAGACTGACGCTGAGCGAGAGCTTCGTCCCCCCCAACTCCCATCGCTTTGTGGTGAGACTCTACCCTCCCGTGCTGGACACGTCCACCATCTCCCCGGCCTGACCGCACGAGACGTAGACTGGATGTACGAAAGGCTCGGCGGGGGTCCGGCGTGGCCCTGTGGGGGATTGTGTGGCCCCATCCTGCCTGGCAGCCTGTGTAAACTCTTCAGCTTCACCGAGGTTACATATATATCCAAAGCGCCAGTCTATCGCCCTCCATGTAGGTACGCTACGGCCTGCAGCGGTGACATTTCAGGTTCTGGTACCTCAGGATGAAAAGGAGTGTTTCTGCTAAATGTATGAACTTTGGGGGTCTGCTGACCCCTCCCCCCCCCCCGGCACATAACCTTTATATATAGCGGGTGACATGCAAAGCTCTATGCACATACTAACCCCAACGCAGCACACGTATGTTGTACAAAGCACACGTAACATACAAGGTTCTAGACCTATAGCGCTCTCACTAACCCGAGCGCAGCGCACTTATGTCTTCTAACATGGGATTGGCCGACGTCTGAGGCCTGGTGTGAGGACGCTTATATCTGGCACATAGATAGGAGTGATGTACAATCCCCATCACCTGGGAGGCACTCTAACCTTCCCCATGGCGGGGGCGGGGAGAACGGTGACATCACCGCGAACGCAGTATTATGAAAGCCGACAAGAACTTGGAATATCCAGAATCGGGAGAGATCCCGAAAATGTACAGATGCAATAAATGGTGATAAATCATTAATATTGATTGGTCTGTGTGTGTTCTATCAGAACGAACGTAAATAGGACCACCAACCTGTGTCTGGCCCCCCGGAGGACGGCCGTCGTTCTGTGTCTGGCCCCCCGGAGGACGGCCGTCGTTCTGTGTCTGGCCCCCCGGAGGACGGCCGTCGTTCTGTGTCTGGCCCCCCGGAGGACGGCCGTCGTTCTGTGTCTGGCCCCCCGGAGGACGGCCGTCGTTCTGTGTCTGGCCCCCCGGAGGACGGCCGTCGTTCTGTGTCTGGCCCCCCGGAGGACGGCCGTCGTTCTGTGTCTGGCCCCCCGGAGGACGGCCGTCGTTCTGTGTCTGGCCCCCCGGAGGATGGCTGTTATCCTGTGTCTGGCCCCCCGGAGGACGGCAGTCATCCTGTGTCTGGCCCCCCGGAGGACGGCAGTCATCCTGTGTCTGGCCCCCCGGAGGACGGCCATCATTCTGTGTCTGGCCCCTTGGAGAACAACCGTCATCCAGTGTCTGGCCCCCCGGAGGACGGCCGTCATTCTGTGTATGGCCCCCCCCCCCCGGAGGACGGCCGTCATTCTGTGTCTGGCCCCCTGGAGGACGGTATCATCCTGTGTCTGGCCCCCCGGAGGACGGCCGTCATCCAGTGTCTGGCCCCCCGGAGGACGGCCGTCATCCAGTGTCTGGCCCCCCGGAGGACGGCCGTCATCCAGTGTCTGGCCCCCCGGAGGACGGCCGTCATCCAGTGTCTGGCCCCCCCGGAGGACGGCCGTCATCCAGTGTCTGGCCCCCCGGAGGACGGCCGTCATCCAGTGTCTGGCCCCCCGGAGGACGGCCGTCATCCAGTGTCTGGCCCCCCGGAGGACGGCCGTCATCCAGTGTCTGGCCCCCCGGAGGACGGCCATCATCCAGTGTCTGGCCCCCCGGAGGACGGCCGTCATCCAGTGTCTGGCCCCCCGGAGGACGGCCGTCATCCAGTGTCTGGCCCCCCGGAGGACGGCCGTCATCCAGTGTCTGGCCCCTTGGAGAACAACCGTCATCCAGTGTCTGGCCCCCCGGAGGACGGCCGTCATCCAGTGTCTGGCCCCCTGGAGGACGGCCGTCATCCAGTGTCTGGCCCCCTGGAGGACGGCCGTCATCCAGTGTCTGGCCCCCTGGAGGACGGCCGTCATCCAGTGTCTGGCCCCCTGGAGGACGGCCGTCATCCAGTGTCTGGCCCCCTGGAGGACGGCCGTCATCCAGTGTCTGGCCCCCTGGAGGACGGCCGTCATCCAGTGTCTGGCCCCCTGGAGGACGGCCGTCATCCTGTGTCTGGCCCCCTGGAGGACGGCCGTCATCCTGTGTCTGGCCCCCTGGAGGACGGCCGTCATCCTGTGTCTGGCCCCCTGGAGAACAACCTTTATCCAGTGTTTGACCCCCCCCGTAGATTCCACCTCTCCAGAGGAAGCAAAACAATGGTGGCCGATTTTACCCCCCAGAGAGAGAAAAGTCCTCCTGATCCCTCAAGGGCAATTGGATCGCCTTTCCGGATGGAGATTTCCCCATATTGTCAGTTGGTCATGAAATCCGAGAATGATGGTTGTGGGAAATCCATCCGGATACATAGTCCTCTATGGGGTTTGTGATTTCTACATCTCCTGGCGAAGCAATTTACATCTCATCCACTCTTACTGTGAAGAATCCCTTCCACTATCCACAGCTAATACTTCCCCATCCACAGCTGATGTCCCCTCATCCCCATCCACAGCTGATGTCCCCTCATCCCCATCCACAGCTGATGTCCCCTCATCCCCATCCACAGCTGATGTCCCCTCATCCCCATCCACAGCTGATGTCCCCTCATCCACATCCACAGCTGATGTCCCCTCATCCCCATCCACAGCTGATGTCCCCTCATCCCCATCCACAGCTGATGTCCCCTCATCCCCATCCACAGTTATTGTCCCGTCATCCCCATCCACAGCTGATGTCCCCTCATCCCCATCCACAGCTGATGTCCCCTCATCCCCATCCACAGCTGATGTCCCCTCATCCCCACCCACAGCTGATGTCCCCTCATCCCCATCCACAGTTATTGTCTCGTCATCCCCATCCACAGCTGATGTCCCCTCATCCCCATCAACAGCTGATGTCCCCTCATCACCATCCACAGCTGATGTCCCCTCATCCCCATCCACAGCTAATGTCCCCTCATCCCCATCCACAGCTAATGTCCCCTCATCCCCATCCACAGTTATTGTCCCCTCATCCCCATCCACAGTTATTGTCCCCTCCTCCCCATCCACAGCTAATGTCCCCTCCTCCCCATCCACAGCTGATGTCCCCTCATCCCCATCCACAGTTATTGTCCCCTCATCCCCATCCACAGCTAATGTCCCCTCATCCCCATCCACAGCTAATGTCCCCTCATCCCCATCCACAGCTAATGTCCCCTCATCCCCATCCACAGCTAATGTCCCCTCATCCCCATCCAGCTAATGTCCCCTCATCCCCATCCATAGCTAATGTCCCCTCATCCCCATCCACAGCTAATGTCCCCTCATCCCCATCCACAGCTAATGTCCCCTCATCCCCATCCATAGCTAATGTCCCCTCATCCCCATCCACAGCTAATACTTCCCCATCCACAGCTGATGTCCCCTCATCTACATCCACAGCTGATGTCCCCTCATCCCCATCCACAGTTATTGTCTCGTCATCCCCATCCACAGCTGATTCCCCATCCACAGCTGATGCCCCCTCATCCCCATCCACAGCTGATGCCCCCTCCTCCCCATCCACAGCTGATGCCCCCTCATCCCCATCCACAGCTGATGTCCCCTCATCCCCAGCCACAGCTGATGCCCCCTCATCCCCATCCGTAGTTGATGTCCCCTCATCCCCATCCGTAGTTGATGTCCTAAGGAGCTAAGGAGAGGCGTGGCCTGAATCATTGCGATGTGATTGTACAATGGAGGGATTCATCTTTAGACGGCTGACTCCAGAATGCCGATCTCCAGTCACTTCCACATTTGTGAGATCTGAACTAATTTCCTGTCCCTGTGACAACCATTGGCAGTAGGATAAGATAGGAGGGGAGTGGTTGTCACCGGGATAGGAAGAAGGCGGAGTTTATTCTCCGTTCCCCAATCTGTCCACAAATGGAATGGTGTTGATGGGCGAATTCAGCAATCATTGAACATCATTTTAGGACACATCAGAGGTCATCAGATCTCCTCCTGGCTGAATCCAACCACTTGTGTCCCTCTAGCCTTGGATGGGGGACAGAAATACTTCTGAAGGAGCCGAAAAGGCCGGAGTTGGGCTTTAAAGGATTGCTTTGACTTGCATCCCGGATGAGTTGCCTCTCGAAGAAATGAATTTGGATTGGCTCAAATGACGAACAGCGGGTCACCGAACCCAAACCACGACCCGCCGGACTTCATTCCATTCAATGGCAATCACTACGGTGGGAAAACGATGGAGAACCCAGAAAACTGTGATACCCGAGGTCTCCGGTGTGAAGGAGAAAAGCCGCGGGACGTACCCGGAGCCCTTGGTATGAGATGTCTGCTCACCTATCCCGGGTATTCCGTACAATACGATGCAATATATAGAGACCTCCTCTTCGTATGTCGCGGTGTCTGCGATTTCTGCTACATGGATTCTTACCATTTCAATGCATTCTGTGTGTGGAGCGGCCATGGGGTCAGGGAGCAGCCATGGGGTCAGGGAGCGGCCGTGGGGTCAGGGAGCGGCCGTGGGGTCAGGGAGTGGCCGTGGGGTCAGGGAGCGGCCGTGGGGTCAGGGAGCGGTCGTGGGGTCAGAGAGAGGCCGTGGGGTCAGGGAGAGGTCATGGGGTCAGGGAGCGGCCATGGGGTCAGGGAGCGGCCGTGGGGTCAGGGAGCGGCCGTGGGGTCAGGGAGGACCCTTCAGGAACAACCGGCACTGTCTGTCAGAAGATGTATGGTGGACATACAACCACATCAAGGCAGGAAGGAGGAGGAGAGAACACAACATAGGAAGCCCAGAGAGAGAATATCACCGTGAGAAAATGACTGGTACTACTGGTCCATATTGTCCACAGTGGGAATAACTGGTCTTCTGTCCTGTCCACAATGGGACTGTCCTTACCGGTCTTCTGTCCTGTCGATACTGCCCACAATGGGCTGTCCTTACTGGTCTTCTGTCCTGTCCATACTGTCCTTACTGGTCTTCTGTCCTGTCCATACTGTCCTTACCGGTCTTCTGTCCTGTCCATACTGCCCACAATGGGACTGTCCTTACTGGTCTTCTTTCCTGTCCTTACTGGTCTTCTATCCTGTCCATACTGTCCTTACTGGTCTTCTTTCCTGTCCTTACTGGTCTTCTGTCCTGTCCATACTGGTCTTCTGTCCTTACTGGTCTTCTGTCCTGTCCATACTGCCCACAATGGGACTGTCCTTACTGGTCTTCTGTCCTGTCCATACTGGTCTTCTGTCCTTACCAGTCTTCTGTCCTGTCCATACTGTCCACAATGGGACTGTCCTTACTGGTCTTCTATCCTGTCCATACTGCCCATAATAGGACTGTCCTTACCGGTCTTCTATCCTGTCCATACTGTCCACAATGGGACTGTCCTTACCGGTCTTCTGTCCTGTCCATACTGGTCTTCTGTCCTTACTGGTCTTCTATCCTGTCCATGCTGTCCTTACTGGTCTTCTGTCCTTACTGGTCTTCTGTCCTTACTGGTCTTCTATCCTGTCCATGCTGTCCTTACTGGTCTTCTGTCCTTACTGGTCTTCTGTCCTTACTGGTCTTCTATCCTGTCCAT
>NW_028319410.1:0-27500 GCF_062004578.1 Staurois parvus
CTGGTCTCCCCGGACCCTGCATTCACTATATCCAATCTCCCCGGACCCTGCATTCACTATATCTGCTCTCTCCGGACCCCGCATTCACTATATCCGCTCTCCCCAGATCCTGCATTCACTATATCCAGTCTCTCCGGACCCTGCATTCACTATATCCAGTCTCCCCGAACCCTGCATTCACTATATGCGCTCTCCCCAGACCCTGCATTCACTATATCTGCTCTCCCCGGACCCCGCATTCACTGTATCTGGTCTCCCCGGACCCTGCATTCACTATATCTGGTCTCCCCAGACCCTGCATTCACTATATCCGCTCTCCCCGGACCCTGCATTCACTATATCTGGTCTCCCCGGACCCTGCATTCACTATATCTGCTCTCCCCGGACCCCGCAATCACTATATCCAGTCCCCCGGACCCTGCATTCACTATATCTGCTCTCCCCGGACCCCGCATTCACTATATCCAGTCTCCCCGGACCCTGCATTCACTATATCTGCTCTCCCCGGACCCCGCATTCACTATATCTGCTCTCCCCGGACCCCGCATTCACTATATCCAGTCTCCCAGGACCCCGCATTCACTATATTCGGTTGCTGTTATTGGCATTTTACCACATCAAGTGATCAGCTGTTTCTGCAGGACACAGTGATCACGGAGATCGTCAGCTGTGTGCTGTAGCCGTCATTCATATATAGCGCGGTTGGCAAGTGGTTAAACTGAGCAAATCGCTGTATCTCTGCAATGTTGTCAAAACGCGACCTTTGAGTTTGATCTTCATCTTCGGGAAGAGGGCATTTTCGGGGGGTGAGCTTGTCAAAGGTCTTCCTGATCTCTCGTCATCTTCCAAAGATGTTCTTCTGCTCTTGAAGCGCACGTCACTCAAAACATCTCAACCCACTCATTGCAGCGTCACCATAAACTTGCCGAATCATGTCAAACGTCTCTGTGGCAGATTTGCCGTTTCACGCAGAATAAAAAATAGCAACAACCACCATTTTATTCTCTAGTGCCTCTGCCTACAACAATATACAATGTTTGGGGGAAGTCATTCTCTGCTGATATTTACATGTAGGAGAGAAGTATCAGAATCGGCTTGGGCAGCTACTGGTAGTACTACACTTAGCTGCGCCCTCCTTGTTTATGGATCTTCTTTAGGCAGCAAGCAGTTGTGGAATTCCTCCATGCAGGAATATTCCATCCAGCAATACATGTGTTCCGGAATTTGGAGTGAGTGTCTTTTAACCAATTCCCGTCTGGCCCATGTATATACAGTATAATAGACGGGGGCAGTGCAGGAGCGGGTTGCCGTTCATAAACGACTCCCGCCATTTTGGACTGTGCGTGCTCCCTGGGAGCGCACGGTACCGGGATCTGGTGCCCGCTGTGTCATCTGGACACAGCAGAGCATTGATCGCTGTATGGGACCTCTGTGTGAGGTCCCGATCATGTGATCACTGATTGGCCAATCAGTGATCATGTGAATAGTAGTAAGCAAGATGTCACTTCTGACATCATTGCTTACTACGTGGGAAATCTGTGAATAATCACCGAGGTCAAATGGTACAAGGCTATTCACAACAGCCTTGTACCATGTGACAAGCTGTGACCAATCACAGCTCACACAGTATTTCTCAATGGCTGCAAGAATGCAGCCAGAGAGAAGGAGAAATGATTGCTTTAATTATTATTATTATACAGTATTTATATAGCACCAAAGGGTATGCTCAGCGCTGTACAGTAGCAAGGGGGACAGAACATGAGACAAGAAAGAAACAATACAATACACGAGGGGTACAGCCTTTATGGGTGTAAAAGCAATCAGTGTTAAAAAAAAAATCTTCATCACCCCCCACAAGTAGTACAGCATCACTACAGTGACACTGTAGTGCTAGGGTGACAGTATGTTAAAAAAAAACATAAATAATAATATAAAAAAAATAAAACAAAAATGTAAAAAAAATGTTTTGAGAAATTATAATTTTTGGTTATAAACTAATTTGGGTAATTTTTTTAAAATAAAAAGATAACTGAATACATTTTGGCCAAGATTTATGAACAAAGATTATTTATTTGCAAAATTGTATAAGAAAAACACTTTTTTTCAAAATTTGGGGACTTTTTCATTTATACAGCAAAAAAAAAAAAAAAATCCCAGCGGTGAATAAACACCACAAAATAAAGTTTTATCTGTCTCAAAAAAATGCAAAAAAATTCATATGGGTACAGTGTTGCATGACCGCGCAATTGTCATTCAACATGTGATAGCGCTGAAAGCTGAAAATTGGCCTGGATAGGAAGGGAGTGAAAGTGTCCGGACTGGAAGGGGGGGGAAAGTGTCCGGACTGTAAGGGGGGGAAAGTGTCCGGACTGGAAGGGGGGGGAAAGTGTCCGGACTGTAAGGGGGGGAAAGTGTCCGGACTGTAAGGGGGGGAAAGTGTTCGGACTGGAAGGGGGGGAAAGTGTCCGGACTGGAAGGGGGGGAAAGTGTCCGGACTGGAAGGGGGGGAAAGTGTCCGGACTGGAAGGGGGGAAAGTGTCCGGACTGGAAGGGGGAAAGTGTCCGGACTGGAAGGGGGGGGAAGTGTCCGGACTGGAAGGGGGGGAAAGTGTCCGGACTGGAAGGGGGGGAAAGTGTCCAGACTGGAAGGGGGGGAAAGTGTCCGGACTGGAAGGGGGTGAAAGTGTCCTGACTGGAAGGGGGGGGGGGAAAGTGTCCGGACTGGAAGGGGGGGAAAGTGTCCAGACTGGAAGGGGGGGAAAGTGTCCGGACTGGAAGGGGGTGAAAGTGTCCTGACTGGAAGGGGGGGGGGAAAGTGTCCGGACTGGAAGGGGGGGAAAGTGTCCGGACTGGAAGGGGGGGAAAGTGTCCGGACTGGAAGGGGGTGAAAGTGTCCGGACTGGAAGGGGGGAAAGTGTCCGGACTGGAAGGGGGGGAAAGTGTCCGGACTGGAAGGGGGGGAAAGTGTCCGGACTGGAAGGGGGTGAAAGTGTCCAGACTGGAAGGGGGTGAAAGTCCGGACTGGAAGGGGGGGAAAGTGTCCGGACTGGAAGGGGGGGAAAGTGTCCAGACTGGAAGGGGGGGAAAGTGTCCGGACTGGAAGGGGGGGAAAGTGTCCTGACTGGAAGGGGGGGGGGGAAAGTGTCCGGACTGGAAGGGGGGGAAAGTGTCCGGACTGGAAGGGGGGGAAAGTGTCCGGACTGGAAGGGGGTGAAAGTGTCCGGACTGGAAGGGGGTGAAAGTGTCCGGACTGGAAGGGGGGAAAGTGTCCGGTCTGGAAGGGGGTGAAAGTGTCCAGACTGGAAGGGGGTGAAAGTCCGGACTGGAAGGGGGGGAAAGTGTCCGGACTGGAAGGGGGGGAAAGTGTCCGGACTGGAAGGGGGGTGAAAGTGTCCGGACTGGAAGGGGGTGAAAGTGTCCGGACATGAAGGGGGGGGAAGTGTCCGGACTGGAAGGGGGGGAAAGTGTCCGGACTGGAAGGGGGGGAAAGTGTCCGGACAGGAAGGGGGGGAAAGTGTCCAGACTGGAAGGGGGGGAAAGTGTCCGGACTGGAAGGGGGTGAAAGTGTCCGGATTGGAAGGGGGTGAAAGTGTCCGGACTGGAAGGGGGGGAAAGTGTCCGGACTGGAAGGGGGTGAAAGTGTCCGGACTGGAAGGGGGGGGAAAGTGTCCGGACTGGAAGTGGTTAATGACCCCAATATCATGAGCTTTTGTCAACGACTGATGTGAATGTACAATATATATGTAAAGTGCTGTGTAAATTGACAGCGCTATATAAGTACCTGAAATAAAATAATAAATAATAACCACCAGAGTTCCAGCCCGTTTATAAACAGCCTGCGGACAGCCAATAGTTGAGAACTATTCTCCAAATTAATTAATATTTTATTAGACTTACATCTCCAAATATTTATTTTAGGTACTTGTAGCCAGGGGCGGACTGACAACTCATGGGGCCCCCTGGCAATAGGGGATCATGGGGCCCCTGTGTCCTTACCCAAACAAGCCACCGGGGCATCTCCTGGGGCCCCCTACTGACCCCAGGCCCTGGGGCAGTGCCCAAGTTTCCAAATGGTCAGTCAGCCCCTGGTTGTATAGCGCCATCAATTTACGCAGTGCTTTACACATATATTGTACATTCACATCAGTCCCTAACCCTCAAGGGGCGTACAATCTAAGGTCCCTAACCCTCAAGGGGCGTACAATCTAAGGTCCCTAACTCACATTCATACATACACATACTAGGGACAATTTAGACAGGAGCCAATTCACCAACCAGCATGTCTTTTGGAGTGTGGAAGGAAACCGGAGTACCCAGAGGAAACACACGCAGGCACAGGCACAGGGAGAACATGCAAACTCCAGGCAGGTGATGCCGTGGTTGGGATTCGAACCAATGACCCGAGTACTGCCAGGCGGAAGTGCTAACCATTTAGCCACTGTGCTGCCCAATATATGTTTTATGAGACAAGTATTGTTAGTACCTCACAAGATATTTTCCCTAAAATAATGTCACTGGAGGATGCTATCTGTCCGCAGGCACACACCTTGTATCTGTATAATAATTTATATTCCGCTCTAGCCGTCTCTTTGTTTGTTTATACATTGTCAGACTTTCCTTTTTTTTTTTTCAGGCTCATAAAGCAGAATGGGCCCGGGGTGTTTGTCTGCTGCCTTGGCTCTGTCTGGATTACCTGACTTGCCTTTCAACAATAGATTGCATTTTATGGCTGACCATAAGCTTGATGCTTTTTTTTTTTTCTTTAATTTCCATGTTTAGCGGTGTGTAACCGTATGCTATGTGGATGGGTTATTAAGTAGTCATTATCCCGAACGCAAATCCTGATCATTCCACTTATCTGAAGTTCACAGGGTGTGATTTAATGTAGTGATTACCCCGAGCCTATTGCTTTTTTTTTTTTTTTTTTGCTTGGCACTCACAACTGCTAAAGTTTTTATTTATTTATTTTTAATCTTACAACAAAGGACTTTCATGTAAAACACAGTAAATAAATGAAATCATAATTTAAAAAAGAACGTTACTATAAATGAATGTAGTGCCCTCCTGGTCAGCTAGGGGGAGCTAAGTTGTAATTGTTAGTGAGAAGGGATGGGTAGAAGCCCAGGTGTAATAGTCAGGGGGTCAGATCAGCTCTCTTAGACTTCTCCCTGTACTAGAAATTTAGAGAAAGTTCTAGAAGCAGTTGGCGGAGGAGTGACTGATCTGCACTTTTGAGAGATCCTGGCCAACCCCCAACAGGAGGCTTGGAAAGGGGCCAGGACAGCCCTTAAAAGTGGCAGGTCCTGCTTAGCAGGAGAGTTTGGGTGGAAGATGGAGAAGTGAGGCTGAAGAGCAGGAGCCTAGAAGGGGGTCCAGATGGTGAGGGGCTCACCTACAGGCAGAGGACCTTGGAGAGAGGAAAGCTTGGGTCCTCACTGACACCCAGAGTGAGGACCACTTGTGCAGCAGGGAAAGAATGGCCCAACTAGAAGGCTTGGTAGCAGCCACCGACCCACCAGCAGCACAGGAGAAGTAATGAGTGAGTAGACCTGCACTCCCTGGACCAGTAAGGGGAATGAGGCACTCTAGAGGGAATTAGATTTCTTACCCGGGACTGTTTCACACTGCAATGGCAGGCACTGGATCCCCTGCCCGGGGATTCACCCAGTACAGCTGGATAAGGAAAGGAGTCATCTGGGTTCTGGGGTGGTATAGCAGGAGATGCTGGCTAGCTCTCCAAAATAATGTTTTGCTGTAAAGACTTGGACATAGTTGCTAAGAGTTTGTCCTCTGTTGCCATTACCTTTGGGCTTTCCATACACTCCTTACCCCATCCCAGTCCAATCCCCTAATAAAGCTTCAAAAAAAAAGCTCAAGGACTGGTCACTGTCTCTTGCATGCAAGTCTGTGATGGAAATGATTGTTGCCGGGCTGTGCAGGACTATAAGTGGACCCAAATATCAGCAACCCCTAAGGGGGTAGTGCTACATTAAGAACAAGCAGGATGCCTCAGTCTGGATATATTGGATGCAATCTTTGAATGGATAGGCATCAAAATTCCTCTAAATGGCAAGATTTATAGCTGGACTTGTGGTGAGCAATCTATAATTCTATGGCTCTTTTAAAGTTTTTATGGGATCTAGAAAACTTTAGGATAATCATTGTTATAACGTGTAGAATAAAGTAACTGTAAACCCCCAAAATGAAAAAAAATGAACAAAGTATATCATTCTATAGTGTATACTTTCCTTTGTCTGCTCTGTCTTCCCTCTGTTATATGCATGAGTCACTTCTAGCAGTCTATGCTGACACCAAACAGTCCCAGGAGACAGTCCTCCCCACCCCCCCAGTACACCAGAGGTGATTGACAGCCTCAGCTGTGCATGTTTCCCTAAGAGCCTATGAGACTGTGTATAGGACCGTGTGTCCATCCCCCTCCCAGCAGTGGCTCACCAGATCAGCTAACCCTACTCCCCCTGTTAGGGATCCGGGTATGACCAGAAATGAGTGGACTGACACAGGGAAGTAGCAGGCTTCAAGAACACAGGCGTAGTCAGGCTGGAGAGGTGGAATGGTCAGGCAGGCCGTAAGATACTGTCAGGTGCCTCCTGGCAGTGTCTCTAGCAGCCCACAGCATGGATTTCCCCAGGGCGTGGGGTCTAAGTACCAGACTTCTAGTCACCAGGGCCCCTGATGGTGGGGATGGACTTGGTGCAGACTGGAACCAGGTTGCGACCCCTGAGTGCGTCCGGCTGTGGTAGAGAGTACTGGCAGGGGAGTGCAGGAACGGAGTCTTATGGGAAGAGGCAGGCAGACTTACCAAAGGTGATCCGTGTGGGATGGATGGATCGTCGGGTGAAGTAAGCGTAGTCAGACAGGCCGGGTCGGTATCGTGCGGGCAGCGTGGTACAGGAGGAGCAAACAGAGAATGGTCGGGGTCACAAGCCAGGTTCAGCAGGTAGCGGGCAGCGTGGTACCGAGGATCAGGCAGAAGGATGGTCAGGCAAGCCAGGGGTTCAACAGGAGAAGTCAGCAGAGGTCAGGATCAGGCAGGGTCGGCAACAAATCAGATCGTCAGCAGAACAGGAACACAGGGGCTCATGGGAAACATACACCAAGGCCCAGATCACAGGCCTGGTCATTCCTTATATGCACCTCCTGCAATCAGCCTAAGGTGTTTTGGCTGATTGCAGGAATGAGCCTCTGGTTGCTGAGAGCACCCGCTGGCCAGCCCTGGAACTGCAACCCACAAGGCAGGTGAGTCCCACCACTATTGGCGAGTCCATTCCTGACACCCCCCCTCCCAGCAGGGTGACTGTTGCCTGTAAAATGCAATAGTGGGGAAGTACACTGGTGTATCCAATAGGTTTTGTGCTGGAACACCTCACAGTTTCCACTAAAGGATGGCCTTCTAGGTGGAGAAGAAGCAGAACATGTAGAAAAGATAAAAAGGGGCGCCACTAAGTGCAGACTGTTTACATTTTATTGAAATACAAATTTATTTATAGAAAAGGCATTTTAATTTGTCTTTTAAAAAACAGTCTGCACTTAGTGGCGCCCCTTTTTATCTTTCCTCTGGATTTTCTTCCTGCTCTGAGGCTTTGGAGGCAGTGGGTGGATCTGAGGAGTGGTTGGCTGCACTTTTGAGGGACCTTAGCCAATCCCCAACAGAAGGCTTGCAAAGGGGCTGGACTCCCTTAAAAGTGTTAGAGCCTGCTCAGTAGTTGGAGAGTGGTAGTGGGAGAGGAAGAAGGAGCAGGAAGATGTGAGGCTGGAGGAGGAAGGCTGCTAGGAGGCCTAGTGGGATGGGGCCTGCCTTCGAACTTGGAGCTGGAAAGGAGGAGACCTCGAGACTCACTGCTCCCCTGAGAGAGAACCACTTGTGTGGCAAGGAAGGAGCCACCCAGCTGATAGGCATGGACACAGCAGCCATTCCACAAGCTGTGCAGGTGAGGATCAAAGTGAGGATCAGGTTCCTGCATGCCCTGGCAGATAGGGGAAGGAGCGTTCTGGTGGGAACCCAGATTAGCCCCCTTCTAGTGACTGTGCACCTAATTTGAACAAACAGGAGCCAGATCCCCTGCTCAGGAAGAAAACCGACAGATTGCTGGGTGATTAGGAGTTCATCTGAGGTCTAGGTTACTACAACTGGAGATGCTGGCTATCACTCCAACAGAGACCGTGTCAGAGAGAAGAAGCTGTGAATAGTTCAGGAAGTTTGTTTTCAGATTTGGTTCCCTTGGGGATCCAATACACCCCTTACCCCATCCAAGTTTAACCCCCCCAATAAAATAACAAAACCAACGCTCAAGGGCTGATTTCTGTCTATGGATGAACACTTGTGTGGAGAATGCTAACCGACTGCCTGTGCAGGACTATAGGGTGACTCAAATTCAACAGCAACCCCCAAGGGGGTAGTGCTACATAAATAGAAATCTTTATAATAAAAAAACGAACAGCTTATCCTTGCCTACCTTTCCCCTTCTTGTCATAATATCTACAATAAAATCAATAAATACAAAGAGCAAAATGCTAATCCAAATATATTTTTTAATGAGAACCTGTCATCTATAATTCCACCCCTTCCCCCAACCCCCTTTCCTGCTTCACAATCTGCCTGTGACCAGCCTGTCCCAAGAGCCATTGATGTGACCAGTTTTGAAAGCCAAAGAGCTGATTATTTCCTATTATTGTGGATCTTGAGCTGCAGCATGTATACACTAATCTAAGCGTGAACTTCTGCCACCATTACTGATCTTCCAGACAAGAGGTAACTGAGCTCAGACTAGTTAGTGAATTTCATGGGGGCAGATCAATAGGTTTACAAGACACAGCTACAAAGACGTCAAGACAACGGCTTAAGGCTTCTCAGGGTAATGCTACAACTTCACCCGCTGATTATCTCGACCTAGAGTGGTTCTCCTTTTTTTGAGATGCTGGTGGATTAAAGAACTAAAAGCCGAAAAAAGAAAAATTGTTTGAATACACGGCCACTGTCAGAGCTAGACCTTTCCATCGAGCTACTCTAAAGCGCTCAGAGACATAGGCTGATAAAAATGACATTCTTTCTGGAAGTTTTTGGAGGTCATTTCTCTTAATGTGTCCATCAGGTTTCAGCAAATAATGGTTAACAAACTAAAACTAGGAGCTTTTGATGCCAATTATGGCAGGGAACAGCCCAACAATTTTGGAGTAGGTACAGATCTGTGGGATACTTCTGTGAAAAAGGTTGAAAAAAAGTAATAACCCATGAGAAGTTTAAAAAGATAGCAGATATTTCTGCAATACTCACCTTCGTTCCACCTCTATCCCCAAAAGAAGGTCCTTTGCGTGGCTTCTCTTCTGGGTTGAATTATGGCCAATGCAATTTGACCAACTGTCTTGGCCCAGCTTACAATGCTGTAACCAGGGGCGGACTGACAACTCATGAGGCCCCCTGGCAATAGGGGATAATGGGGCCTCTGTGTCCTTACCCAAACTCAAAGCACACCCAAAAAAGCCTATAAAAAAGGTACCAGGGGCATTTCATGGGGCCCCCTTCTGACCCCGGGCCCTCGGGCACTGCCCGAGTGCTCGAATGGTCAGTCCGCCCCTGGCTGTAACACATTGGGTTTCTTGTACAGTGTTGTGCTGCGGAGAGGGCTACCCACTGCTGCCTCTTTAGCAGAAGATGAAGGACTTGTGGGATCACCAAACTGGAAAGAAGACCACTTGTAGACAGGTGCAGTCTCACTGAGTGGTACCACAGCCTTGAGAGGAAGTCAACGGAAACCTGGTTTCTCTGTGGTTTCCTGACTCATGAAGCAGCATTCCCGATTGGCTATGCTGAATCCATGTGACCCCTGGTGGCCATCTTGGGTCAGCAGGGTCTTTATAAGTCCCTGCCCCCAGGAATTTTGCACGCATTTGCAAAGCGGGTAGAGTAGGGAGATACCTGGGGAGTAGGGACAGGTTAGGGATTTCCTATCCTCCAGGAAGCCTCCCCTTTTTGGTACCAGCAACGCCGCACTTTACCCTCTGAAACATGCGCTGTCGATGCATCTTCTTCCGCTGCATCTCTACATTTGAAATGAACTGTGAGTGTTTTACCTAAGCGGCGCTCTCCTGCTAGGGTGTTTGTAATTGGCATTCTATTCAATACAAAGTACAAGTTCTATTGCAAATGGACTCTGTGTCTTTACTGCCGCCACACCACACTGCACCTCCCCACACAGTAAAGAGTTGGTTCACCCTCAATGACCATTTGCCAAAAATTCTCCATGCATTCCAGAATCCCCAGCACATTACATACCAATTCCTCTGCTGTTCAAATATATGCTCCTGCCCCACTCTCTACACATAGGCTGTGCACAGCATGACCAAAGAAAACTCCTTAGGATTTGTCAAACGTTTGGGTATTTTAGGGCCTACTTATTTTGAAAGGAGGCTTCCTAATTCCGATAGATCCCCACAACCACAGGTCCAGGGTTGTTTGTGGGGAATACCTTGTCTTCATCAAAATGGCACCCCTCCCCATGTTGAGGGCCATGTTGAAGGCATGTCGTCCTGTATGGCTCCGGAGGTAAGTAGGGCATAGGCTCGCCCCCCCCCCCCCCCCACTTTCCAGGCCAATTAGGCTGCATGCTTTGATAATGGTCTGGTATTAATTTTTTGGGGGACCCCACACTTATTCTTTTCTTGACTTTTGCATTGGGTTCCATGTTAAAATTCATATCATCTGGTATAGAATTTGGAGGGACCCCATACATGGGGGGGGGGTACCTTTCTATGTTGCGGTAATGTGGCCTGCTATAGTTCAGGAGGTCCAGGGACAAAGTTCTGTCCTCCCCTTTCCTGGCTAGCCAGATTGAATGCTCAGATAAGAGTCAAGTATGGATTTTTTGTGCATGGGAATCCCTTAAAATCCACACCAGACTCATGGAGGTTGATTTGTTAAAAGCAAATAGACTATGTACTTTGCAAGTGCAGTTGCCTCAGAATCTAGCAAATAATAGAAAGCTCTGCTGACTTCCATCATTCAATCATCTGAAAGCAAAAAAAGGTGTTTTTTTAATTTTTCATGCATGAGATTGGATATACTTTCATGACTAAGCTCCAGAGCAACTGCATTTGCAAAGTGCACCGTTTATTTGCCTTTAGTAAATCCACCCCAAAGCATCTGGTTTGAATTTTAGGGAGGGGTGACTTTTTTATTATTCTTGCTGTAGGATGTGGTAGAGCAAATTGGAGATTTGCAAGGAAAAAAATGATACAGTTTAAATTGCCAGCAATTGATATATGACTGCTGGCTTCTTTTTTTATTAAAACTGCTATGCATTTTGGGAGACCTTTGGAGGGGTCTATGTGCTGTTTAATTAAAAAAAAAAAAATCCAGTGGAGAAATATCAAAGTTTGGAGGGTTCAATTGTATACTGGGGGTCTTGGCATTCTAAGTATAATTCCTTTCTCAGCTGGCATTATTTTCTTGTAAGGTTCCTCAAGTCATGCATTATAAATGATCCGAATTTAAAAGAAAAAATTGGATAAAGTTCTAGCATTTGAGACGGATTCTGACACTCCTGGATCAATAGAGCGTGCCTGAATTGCATGTGCAGACTCTGCAAGTTTACTTTACTAAACAATAACAGCGGATTCTTCGCACCTCTCCGAAGAATTCCTGAAGACCAGCTGCCAAGTGCATATCTTCCAGCACAGTCAAAAAGAGAGACCAGGCAAGACACAACGGAATGCTAAACGTCATACCGCTTGATTGTTATTCCCAGTTTTCAAAAATATATTTCATTTATCGGCAGAGTGAATTGTTTTTTAACCCTGCCAGGACACTCTAGAAGGAAAGGATGTGATGGTGCTTCAAAGAACAGAGAAAGTGGAAGGGAACAGAAGACTACTACCAGGGGCAGACTGGCAACTCATGGGGCCCCTGTGTCCTTGCCCACACTCAAAGCATACCCAAAAAAGCCTATAAAAGGTACCAGGGGCATCTCATGGTACAGTGTGTTACTCTTATCTCTTGGGCAGGGGCGGACTGACAACTCATGGGGCCCCCAGGCAATAGGGGATCATGGGAGCCCTGTGTCCTTGCCCACACTGAAAGTACACCCAAAAAAGCCTATAAAAGGTACCAGGGGCATCTCATGGTACAGTGTGTTACTCTTACCTCTTGGGAAGGGGCGGACTGACAACTCATGGGGCCCCCGGGCAATAGGGGATCATGGGAGCCCTGTGTCCTTGCCCACACTCAAAACACACCCAAAAAAGCCTATAAAAGGTACCAGGGGCATTTCATGGCACAGTGTGTTACTCTTACCTCTTGGGCAGGGGCGGACTGAAAACTCATGGGGCCCCCGGGCAATAGGGGATCATGGGAGTCCTGTGTCCTTGCCCACACTGAAAGTACACCCAAAAAAGCCTATAAAAGGTACCAGGGGCATTTCATGGGGCCTCCTACTGACCCCGGGCCCTTGGGCAGTGCTCGAGTGCTCAAATGGTCAGTCCACCCCTGACTACTACAGATCTTTCTGAGTTCAGTGTTGTAGCAACTGGAGACAATGTGTTAAAAAAATTTTAAAAACCGGTGATTTGAAAGCTGATACATCTTTGGGATTGCAGAACGCCCTTAAAGGCGAGGCAAAAGGAGGCATGAAGAGCAATGTTAGATGTGACAGGGGAAGGGGGTGGTAACGCGTTTCGGAGCATGGCCTGGCATGCTGCGAAACGCGTTACCGCCCCCATCACTTGTCACAGCCAAAGTTGCGCTTCATGCCTCGTTTTGGATACAGCCATCTCTGCTCTGACTTCCGGAGTCTGACGGACCGCGCTTCCGCTGGACGGCTGGATGCCCATCCTTTACATCAGGAATATCGGTTACCACATGATGAGCCTTTTAAACTTTTAATCTTGTTAGTGCATTTTACTATTTGTGAATTATTAACTCGCCAATATTACACTAAGCGGCGCCTTCCTTCTTTTTACGTTTATTTTATAATCACCTATTTCCTCTTTCTTAACCTCCCTAGCGGTCTGATTATGTCAATATTTCTGTGCTCAAATCGGTACATTTTTTTTGCATGGAAATATGTATTTTTTTTTATTGTAGGCCTGTAATTCTTAGGAATAACTCACTGAAATCTGTCCGAACAAGAGTCTAGTAAACATCCCGGGAGGATAAAATTTGAAACACGAAATCATAAATTATAATTTAATAAATAATCATAAAAAATAATAATAATAATAATAATAATAATAATAATAATAAATGTAATTCAATAATATAATCAAACCAAAAACACTGAAATGTGAAATAGAGCGCCAAGTTCGCACATCGCTGAGCAAAGTCGCAGAATCGTTTTCAGTGTCTGATGAGGAATTTCCCCCACGAATCATTATCACTCAATTCTGCAAGTGGTTCTGATTTACTATCGCTGTTCTCTAGCTGATCTAAACCACTTTTGACCTAAAGGGACGCTTTTTGGACGCCATGGACGTTTCTCAGTTTCCAGGCAGAAAGAACAGTAAAAATGCAGGCAGGGCGCCGGACAAAGCACTCGGGACAAAATGTATGTGAAATGGTTTGATACAGGAATGTTATACTATGTGATTTTAGTGTATTCTGTGAATGTCACTTTTTAAAATTTTTTAATTTCCCGCCAGTTCCGACCCCCGTACGTCCTGACGTCGCAGGGAACGGAACCCGGAAGACAGATGCCGGCATCGGCCGGAGGACATTGCCGGGGACACTGCGGGGGGGACATCGCGGGAGCGCAGGACAAGGTAAGTGAAGAACAGATCCCAGAACAACACTGCAGTGTATTCCTGAGTGTAGCTCGGGGGGGTTACCGTTTGTGGTGCTGAAACTTTACCCCGAGCTACACTCGGGAATACCGCCAGGGGGGTTAAGGGCAAGGCAAAATGAGGCATGAAGCGCAATGTCAGATGTCACAGGGGATGGGGCGGTAACACGTTTCGGAGCATGGTCTGATGAAGGAGCTTACTGCGCATGCTCCAAAATGCGTTACCACCCCCATCCTCTATCACAGCCGACATTGTGCTTTGTGCCTTGTTTTGGATACAGCCATCTCTGCCCTGACTTCCGGAGTCTGACGGACCGCGCTGCCGCTGGACGGCTGGATGCCCCATCCTTTACATCAGGAATATCTGTTACCACATGATGAGCCTCTTAAACATTTAATCTTGTTAGTGCATTTTACTATTTGTGAATCATTAAATCACCAAAATTGCACTTAGAGGCGCCTTCCTTTATGTTTATTTTATAATCACCTATTTCTTCTTTCGTAATAAACAGCGAATAAAGATAATGCACTAGGCTGGGGTGCCCTCTCTTTGTTCTTTAGTCCTAGCACAGTGACTGAGCTGTCACAGACAGTTTTCGCTCTCTGTTTTTAATTGGGAGCCGGAAGACTGAGCTCCTGGTCATGTGATCACTATGACAGCCAATCACAGTGATCACATAATTGCGAAGTCTGCCCTGCTTCCTGCATTAAGACTCAAAGGGCCACCATGTTGGAGCAGGAAGTCAAGAGAAACCAGGGGCAGACTGACAACTCATGGGGCCCCCGGGCAATGGGGGATCATGGGGCCCCTGTGTCCTTGCCCAAACTCAAAAAAGCCTATGAAAAGGTACCAGGGGCATCTCATGGGGCCCCCTACTGACCCCGGGCCCTCAGGCAATGCCCGAGTTTCCAAATGGTCAGTCCGCCTCTGAGAGAAACATATTTTGGCATCGCCTGTGAATCATTGTTAGTAATGGGTGTTCACACTCATCAGGCCTTTTTTTCTCAAGGAATAGGTGCAGGAACGTCCCCTTTGTGAGTTGTCCCTTGTCTCCACCTCTACCAGCCTGTGAGCACCATTCCTTGGTTCCACCCGCTACCCACCTCCCAGTACCATCCCTACAGAACTAAGTTTCATTTTGAGGTGCTGAGTAAAATTATATTGACTTTGTTAATGATAACAAGAAAAGCAGTAAAATTGTTCCCCTGCAGCAACAATAATCCCCCCCAGCAACAATGGACCACCCACAACAAAATACCCCACTCGTCCAGAAACAACAGACCCCCAACAACAACAACAGATCTCCTTGCAGCCAACATCAATGGCCCCTCCAGTAACGAGCAACAATAGACCCCTCCCTCAAATAGACCCTTACCAGCAAAAAAGGTCCATCCTCAACAATAATGATTCCACAGCAGCAACAATAGACCTCCCCAGCAGCAATAGACACCCTCGGAGAACGAGATCCCCTTCAGCAACAATAGATCCCCCTCCAGTCACCATCAATAGACCCTGAAGCACACTTCGGCACCCCTTCCCGTTACATACAGTGGCGTATTTAGGTTTCGTGCTGCCCTAGTCAACACAAAAATTGGCTTCCCTTCCCACGGAGAGACCCTGACACCGACCAACACCCCCTTCCCCTGCGAATAGAGCCTTACATTGACCAACAACACTCCAGCATACCCCCACCAAAGAGAGCCTTTCACTACATTCATCTTCACAGCTCCGGACATCCCCGGGAACAAAAGTCTGCATACACCATCAAAAAGCCCGCAGCCTCTCTCAGATCCTACCTGGTCCCCATGCTGCATGTGTCCCTTCTTTCTTTCCTTCTTTCTGGGACAGTGCTGCCCCCTTTAAAAATGCCACCCTAGGCAAATGCCTTGTTTGCCTTGTGGTAAATACACCCCTGGTTGCATACATTTAGTGCTGGAAGTGGAGGAACTGCATTCCCTTGCGTTCCCTCTGACACTCATTGGATATCAAACAGCGAATTCTTACACTTTGACCAGCTGTCAGAAAGCGGGTCATTTTCAGCTGTGTGAGAGTGAACCGGAAATTTCACTTTCAAGTAAAGAAAGGAGAAATGCCGAGCAGACAGCAGAGTTGTTTGTGGATATTCAGAAATGTGCTTGATCCGACTTGAACCCTGCCTCTGGAAAATGAATTCGCTCATCCCTTGTTACAATGTGACAGCTTACATCTTAAAGGCATAGCATTGCCTACTTTGCAATGTTGAAGGTTAGCATAAGTGCAACTTTATCCTGGGGGTGTCGCAGGGAAAGTTCTTAATCCCGTCATCTAATTAGCCAGAGTGTGTTTGGATGCCCATTAAAATTCACCTGTACTGGATTTCCCATTTATCATGATTAGGCCCTCTGCAGCCACACGGAGAGAGAGCTGCTACTTCTTCATTTAATCCAAATGATGATTTATAACCTTGACTGTTTTTAGTAATGGTGTGCCACTAATGGACAGTTCTGCATGACGAATCACTCATCCTCACTGGAAAATGAGGCATGTTGTTCTTTCAGGTATTACACTCCGCGCCGAATCGTGGAACAGATGAAACCTGTAATATTAATTAATCGCTGGCTGACGCTTTCTCAATCACAAAAATGAGGCTTTTCACTCCTGGTACCTGTTGATCTGCTTCTTTATTTGTCTTGTAAAGCGCCAGAATAATGGAGTGATGGGAAATGTGTTTTTTTATTGAATACATTGGATTTTTAAGCCTGATGCGTGTGGCCTTTAGGCGATAAGCAAACCTTTTTCAATTCCCGCTTTTTGCCATTTGCATTTAAAGGTAGAATTGGCAAAGGACAAAGCCAAAGAAAGAGGCTTTATATTCACTTACGTCTTTCAACCCCAACTCCGGGAAAAAAAAAAAACACCTCCTCCCATCTCTCCTTCCCACTAATGGGAAGGAGGGAGGAAGATGAGCGATCTCATAGCTGATGACTGGAACGGCAGTCACGTGACTGTTGGGTCCAGATCATTCACACATGTTCTGTTTCTGTCTGGTAAGGTCCCTCTTTGGGTATCCACATTGAAGTGATGTCATCACAAGGGGATGGTAAGGAACTGGAATGGTGAGGAATATCCTTTATATCTTGAACAGCAGTCCTCACAGCAGGAAATGGTACCGGTGAGGGACCCAAAAGGGGGACTTAAGTGAGTATATCTTTCTTCACCAGGTAAGCCAGATGCGTGTGGCCTTCAGGCAATAAGCAAAACTTTTTCTAAACAGCTTTCTGCCATTTGCATTTAAAGGTAGAATGGCCAAAGGACAAAGCCAAAGAAAGAGGCTTTATATTCACTTACGTCTTTCAACCCCAACTTCAGGCAAAAAAAAACACCTCCTCCCATCTCTCCTTCCCAGTAATGGGAAGGAGGGAAGACGATGAGCGATCTCATAGCTGATCACTAGAACGGCAGTCACGTGACTGTTGGGTCCAGATCGTTCACGCATGTTCTGTTTCTGTCTGGTAAGGTCCCTCTTTGGGTATCCACATAGAAGTGATGTCATCACAAGTGGATAGTAGGGGACTATGATGGTGATTAATATCCTTTAGATTTTGATCAGCAGTCCTCACAGCAAGAAACGGCACCAATGAGGGACCCAAAAAGGGGACTTAAGTGAGTATATCTTTCTTCACCAGGTAAGCCAGAAGCGTGTGGTCTTCAGGTGATAAGCAAAGCTATTTCTATTCTGCTTTTTTGTCATTTGGATTTAAAGGTAGAATGGCCAAAGGACAAAGCCAAAGAAAGAGGCTTTATATTCACTTACGTCTTTCAACCCCAACTCTAGGCAAAAAAAAAACACCTCCACCCATCTCTCTTTCCCACTAATGGGAAGGAGGGAGGAAGATGAGCGATCTCATAGCTGATGACTGGAACGGCAGTCACATGACTGTTGGGTCCAGATCTTTCACGCATGTTCTGTTTCTGTCTGGTAAGGTCCCTCTTTGGGTATCCACATAGAAGTGATGCCATCACAAGTGGATAGTAGGGGACTATGATGGTGATTAATATCCTTTAGATTTTGATCAGCAGTCCTCACAGCAAGAAACGGCACCAATGAGGGACCCAAAAAGGGGACTTAAGTGAGTATATCTTTCTTCACCAGGTAAGCCAGACACCTGTGGCCTTCAGGTGATAAGCCAAGCTTTTTCTATTCTGCCTTTTGTCATTTGCATTTAAAGGTAGAATGGCCACAGGACAAAGCCAAAGAAAGAAGCTTTATATTCATGTAAGTCTTTAAAGCCCAACTCCAGGCAAAAAAAAATGCCTTCTCCCATCCATTCTTCCCACTAATGGGAAGGAAGGAGGAAGAGGAGCGATCTCATAGCTGGTCACTGGAACGGCAGTCACGTGACTCTTGGGTCCAGATCCTTCATGCCTGTTCTGTTTCCTTCTGGTGGAGTCTGTCTTTGGGTATCCACATAGAAGTGACGTCATCACAAGGGGATGGTAAGGAACTGGAATGGTGAGGAATATCCTTTACATCTTGATCAGCAGTCCTCACAGCAGGAAATGGTACCAGTGAGGGACCCAAAAGGGGGACTTAAGTGAGTATGTTGTTCTTCACCAGGTAAGCCAGAAGCGTGTGGCCTTCAGGCAATAAGCAAATCTTTTTCTATTCCGCTTTTTGCCATTTGCATTTAAAGGTAGAATGACCAAAGGACAAAGCCAAATATAGTGGCTTTATATTCACGTAAGTCTTTAAAGCCCAACTCCAGGCAAAAGAAAACACCTCCTTTCACCACTCCTCACCACTAATGGGAAGGAGGGAGGAAGAGGAGAGATCTCATAGCTGATGACTGGAACAGCAGTCACGTGACTGTTGGGTCCAGATCCTTCATGACTGTTCTGTTTCCTTCTGGAGGAGTCCCTCTTTGGGTATCCACATAGAAGCGAAGTCATCACAAGGGGATGGTAGGGGACTGGGATGGTGAGGAATATCCTTTACATCTTGATCAGCAGGCTTCACAGCAGGAAGCAGCACCGGCGAGGGTCCCGAAAGGGGGACTTAAGCGAGTATGGTGTTACTGGTGTTATTGGACCTCTCTACTAACTGCTGCCTGCCCTGACCTTAGCTACATCTAAGTGATACTTCTACTGTCTGTAACTTGCCATGACCTTAGGTATGTTTAACAAATACTTCTGTCTACTGCAAGTCCTGGCCTTTGCTACCTTACCAGATACCTCTAATGTCTGTGCCTGTTCTGACCTTAGCTACATTTATAGGATACTTCCACTGTCTGCTGCCTGTCCTGTCCTGCCCTGACCTTCGCTATGTTCAACAGGTACTTCTCCTGTCTGTTTCCCACATTTCCTACATTTCATATGCCTCTACTTTTTGTTGCCTGCCCTGACCTTAGCTATGTAAATGGATGCTTCTATTGTCTTTTAAATATTCAAAGAGAGAGAGCACATGACCAGCCTAGTGTATTATCATTTTATTGTAATAAGGATTAAAAACTTAAGATTGCACTCACATTTTCACATAGGTATAAGGCATGTCTGTATGTAAAGTGATCCACCGCATGGTCCCTATAGGATCTGAAGCTTCTGGGATATCCATTTCCGACCGCAAGCGAGGGCTGCGCTGGAGGCACAGTGACAGACCGCTGGCATCCCTCCCCACCGCGCATGTGCCCGATCCAGCCAGCGCCGCACTACATACAGTAGGTGGCTGGTAGCTCCAAGGAAGGGCGGATCACATTGTAGGGTCACATGTCATGACCATGTCATGGTTGTTCTGACAACGCGTTTCGGAGGCATGGCCTCCTTTGTCAAGTCACTCCCATTTCCTTTTGTCAAAGGTTTTATAGGGAACCATGACTCCTCCTGGCATTCGGATCTTAATCACCTCATCACCTATACAGAGCCTTTATGTTAGTGTCCAGATGGCTGTCCAAAAAGTTTAATTCTTTTGTTTATTCTATTGTCTTTTGCCTGCCCTGACCTTTGTTGCATTCAACAGATTCTTCCCTGTCTGCTGCATATCATTACCTTTCCCTGACTTTTGCTGTGTTCAATAGATACATTTCCTGTCCTCTGCCAGTCCTGACCTTTGCTTTGTTGCCAAATACTACTACTGTCTGCTGCCCATCCTGAGCTTTGCTCCACTTTCTGCTGCCTTTCCTGGCTTTTTCTAGGTTCAAAGGTTTTGCCCACTTTCAGCCACCAGTCCTGACTTTTCTAGAGTATCTTTGATTCTGTTTCTTCCAATACTGTACGGTACATTTCCTTTCTTTCACCTTGGATCCACTAGTGGAATTCTTCAGCCAGAATGTATAGTTTGATGTATTAGGTGCTGGGGGGCAACCTAGTACCAGTAGGCCCGTTAGCCTTAAAGAAAGTGGGGCTGCTGAAGGTGAAGCTACACTTGCCCTCTGTTCTGACTGGAGTGTTTGTATTCGGAACTAACAGGGGAACCCAAAAGTTAATTTTTAAGGAGTTCAGCTTTAGGTGATGCCACATAAAGCCTGCAAACTACAAAGCACGCCTATTTACTTTTTCCAAATTTGTTTTATAGACGTGCCATATTGAGATCATGACATGAATCTGAAGCTTTTCCTACACCAACAATCTAAATGTCTCTCTGATGCTGTTAGATTTGATTCAGCAGATGTTGACGAGATTTTCTCCCTCATCATTCGGCCAGGATGCTTCAGATTGATGCTAATGAGCTCAGGAACGTGGACTTTTCATGGCAGCAGGATTTTTTTCATGGGTGTCCTGGGATTTGAGGACCCCTAACAGTTATAGCGTGTAACTCCCACTGGTAATCACAGTGAAGGCAGCAGTTGGGCGTCTGAACGGAATACAAAGTAGCCTTCTTGAAACATCATTGTGTTTGTTGCTGAGGAACTGAACACTGGTTTTTGGACATATTTACAAAAAGCAAACATATTCAAGCAAAATTGCAGGTCCTACATTCAATTGGTATTGGCTTACTGCTGAGCGGTGGCCAGAATGCTTTAGATTGATGCTAATGAGCTCAGGAATGCGGACTTTTCATGGCAGCAGGATTTTTTTCATGGGTGTCCTGGGATTTAAGGACACTTAACAATTATTACATGTAACTCCCACTGGTAATCACAGTGAAGGCACTGCGAGCGAGCAGAGGGCACGTTCTGGATGGACTTCATATGACACCCTCCAAGAACTGGACAACAGCACTGTAGCCGTCATTCGGCTATAGTGCAGTTGTAAAGTGCTTAAATAACAAACATGTTCTGTGCTGCAATCTTCCTCTTCTTGGGTCCCCTGCTGGTACTTCTGGCTCCTCCCCCCTCAGTAGTGATATGGTGCTGCTTGCTATGGGGGTAAAGTGCTGCTTGCTATGGGGGCACTGGTGCGTGCTCACTCCCAAGCCCCACTCTCTGAGTTACTAAGACAAAGCAGAGCGCAGATCGGTCCCACCCCCTGCTCCCTCCTTACTGGCTTTGATTGACAGCAGCAAGAGCCAATGGGCAACCATTATGATGATGCAGCCTGAAATTAAATTGAGTTTGACAGCCCTGGCTTAGAGAATGGTTAGACCATTTTTGTTCATAAACAAAGCCAAGTCACTAACTGCTGTCACTGTATTCCTGTGTTTCTTGATGTGAGCATGTGACAGCACACTGGATCCTCTGAAGGCTTGATATTGGTGGATGTACTGTGAAGTTGGATTTTCATCTAGGAATCTAGTACCCAAAGAAGTTGTGGTGTAAGTGGATTACATCATTACATAGGTAATCTGGTTGAAAAAAGACACAAGTATATCCAGTTCAACAACAACAAAAAAACCATCATAACAAATAAAAAACCTCCATATACACTATCCTATACCCACACTTGATCCAGAGGAAGGCAAAAAAAACCCATTAAAGCATGATCAAATTTTGCCCCTCTGTCCGCTGTGATGGCCTTAAAGTGAATAACTACACCGAGTTCACTGGATGGACCACCTATGTATTTATACATAGAGATCATATCCCCCCTTATGTATTATACATGGAGATCATATACCCCCTTATGTATTATACATGGAAATCATATCCCCCTTATGTATTATACATGGAGATCATATCCCCCCTTATGTATTATACATGGAGATCATATCCCCCCTTATGTATTATACATGGTGATCATATCCCCCCTTATGTATTATACATGGAGATCATATCACCCCCTTATGTATTATACATGGAAATCATATCCCCCTTATGTATTATACATGGTGATCATATCCCCCTTATGTATTATACATGGAGATCATATCCCCCTTATGTATTATACATGGAGATCATATCCCCCCTTATGTATTATACATAGAGATCATATCCCCCCTTATGTATTATACATGGAGATCATATCCCCCTTATGTATTATACATGGAAATCATATCCCCCTTATGTATTATACATGGTGATCATATCCCCCTTATGTATTATACATGGAGATCATATCCCCCTTATGTATTATACATGGAGATCATATCCCCCCTTATGTATTATACATAGAGATCATATCCCCCCTTATGTATTATACATGGAGATCATATCCCCCTTATGTATTTATACATGGAGATCATATCCCCCCTTATGTATTATACATGGAGATCATATCCCCCCTTATGTATTATACATGGTGATCATATCCCCCCTTATGTATTATACATGGAGATCATATCCCCCCTTATGTATTATACATGGAGATCATATCCCCCCCTTATGTATTATACATGGTGATCATATCCCCCCTTATGTATTATACATGGAGATCATATCCCCCCCTTATGTATTATACATGGAGATCATATCCCCTTTATGTATTATACATGGAGATCATATCCCCCTTATGTATTATACATGGTGATCATATCCCCCTTATGTATTATACATGGAGATCATATCCCCCCCTTATGTATTATACATGGAGATCATATCCCCCCTTATGTATTATACATGGAGATCATATCCCCCCTTATGTATTATACATGGAGATCATATCCCCCCTTATGTATTATACATGGAGATCATATCCCCCCTTATGTATTATACATGGTGATCATATCCCCACCTTATGTATTATACATGGAGATCATATCCCCCCCCCTTATGTATTATACATGGAGATCATATCCCCCCCCTTATGTATTATACATGGAGATCATATCCCCCCTTATGTATTATACATGGAGATCATATCCCCCCCTTATGTATTATACATGAAGATCATATCCCTCCTTATGTATTATACATGGAGATCATACCCCCCTTATGTATTATACATGGAGATCATATCCCCCCTTATGTATTATACATGGAGATCATATCCCCCCTTATGTATTATACATGGAGTTCATATCCCCCCCTTATGTATTATACATGGAGTTCATATCCCCCTTATGTATTATACATGAAGATCATATCCCCCCTTATGTATTATACATGGAGATCATATCCCCCTTATGTATTATACATGGAGATCATATCCCCCCTTATGTATTATACATGGAGATCATATCCCCCTTATGTATTATACATGGTGATCATACCCCCCCTTATGTATTATACATGGTGATCATACCCCCCCTTATGTATTATACATGGAGATCATATCCCCCCTTATGTATTATACATGGAGATCATATCCCCCCCTTATGTATTATACATGGTGATCATACCCCCCCTTATGTATTATACATGGAGATCATATCCCCCTTATGTATTATACATGGAGATCATATCCCCCCTTATGTATTATACATGGTGATCATATCCCCCCTTATGTATTATACATGGAGATCATATCCCCCCTTATGTATTATACATGGAGATCATATCCCCCCTTATGTATTATACATGGTGATCATATCCCCCTTATGTATTATACATGGAGATCATATCCCCCCTTATGTATTATACATGGAGATCATATCCCCCCCTTATGTATTATACATGGAGATCATATCCCCCCTTATGTATTATACATGGAGATCATATCCCCCCATAATCTCCTCTTCTCAAAAGAGACTAAATTTAGTTCCTCTAATCTTTCCTCATAGCTGATCTCCTCCATGCCTCTTATCAGTTTGGATGCCCTTCTCTGCACTTTCTCCAGTTCCCCAATGTTCTTTTTGTGAATTGGTGCCTGAAACTGAACTGCATATTCCAGATGAGGTTTTTCTAATAATTTCTACAGGAGTAAAATGATATCTCTCTCTCTGGAGTCTATACCTCTCTTAATACAAGAAATAATTTTGCTAATTCTTTGGAAACTTCAGCTTGCCATTATAAATTTATGATCTATCTGAACCCCCAGATCCTTCTCCACCATTGACTCCCCCAGTTGTACTCCCCCTTAGTATGTATGATGCATACACTTATCCCCAAAGTGCATAACTTTACATTTATCAACATTAAACCTCATTTGCCACATAGTTCCCAATTACACAGAGCATTGAGGTCGGCTTGTAAGTTGGAGACATCCTGTAAGGACGTTATTCCCCGGCACAGCTTGGTGTCATCTGCAAAGACTGAAATGGGATTTTTAATCCCAGACCCCATATCATTTTTAAATATATTAAAAAGTAAGGGTCCCAACACGTAACCTTGGGGTACACCACTGACAACCCTAGACCACTCAGAGTATGAATCAGTAACCTCTACTCTCTGAATACCATCTTTTAGCCAGTTTTCTATCCATTTACATACAGATGTTTCCAAGCCTGTAGACTTTACCTTACACATTAGCCATGTGTGTTGAATGGTTTCAAACACTGGGACACTACCTCTCTTACAGCCATAGAATGGATGCTTCATGGTAAAACTTTTTGATGGGTGTAGGGGCATGCCCAGTACAAAAGTTCACCACACTCGAGGGAATATTTGAGAAGCAGGGGCAGACTGACTACTCATGGGGCCCCTGGGCAATAGGGATCATAGGGCCCCTGTGTCCTTGCCCATTCTCAAAGCACACCCAAAAAAGCCTATAAAAAGGTAACAGGGGCATTTCATGGGGCCCCCTACTGACCCTGGGCCCTCGGGCAGTGCCCGAGTGCTCAAATGGTCAGTCCACCCCTGTTGAGAAGTTTGTTGAAAGTAATACTTCACAGGTAACAGGCAAATCTAATGCTTTTGGGGTAATTGGCTCCTGCTTCCTCAGGGCTGTAAGCGTTGCTGTGAAGGCAATATCTCTGATAGAATGTTAGGTTTGAAAAGCTTGAAACGGCCTCAATCTTATTTTTTCAAATTACTTCTGCAATTCCAGGTTTGTTCTCTTCTCATCCATGCTTACCGCCTTAAAGAATTCCTCCCAAAATGTGTTGGATTTACCTGTTACCTATGAACTATTACCTTCAATAACCTTCTCAAATACATCCTCTAGTGTGACAAACTTTTGTACCAGGCGTGACTCTATATCTATCAAAAAGTTTTCTTTCCATTTTACTATAAAAGGTGTCTGGATCACAAGACTGAACAGGACCAAATAATACATGTATATGTTTCACTTATAGATTTATCTATTGACCTAGAATTCTATTTTAAGATAAAAGCCAGATCCGGAATTGACTCAGATTTAATATTTCTTCCGATTTATCTCATTTTCACATTGAGATTTAATAACTGCTTTTGCAGGCACCCATGGACCATGACATACATAGATACTTTCAGGATTCCAGTGGGTATCACAACACCTAAAACACATATAAATATATCATATATCAGACAATATAAGACCTCTATAGAATGCAGAAACAACGTATGGTAATACAAGGTGATTGAATTACATCCTTTCCTATGTGTGACGCTCATCCCGGTACGACTTCTCAGTAAAGAATTTCAGCTTTATTGGCCCTCCATCTGAACTGATATTTTTTCTCAATAATTTAGACCTTTTTTTTTCTTGTGTGAGGCTAAAAATATGATCTTATAACTTATTCATTTCCACACCTCAGAAAGACATGTAATAACGTTCCACAAGACGCTGGCAGTGCGCATGTTTCACCAGGGTACAAGCCGTCCCCTGGAGGGACTTCTTCCTGCGGAATACCTGTGGGAGAGCCATGTTCCTGCCAGGGTTGGGGTTAGTGATGGAGTATTCTGCCGGAGTAACTGGGGCAAGGAGGAAAATGTTGTCTTACAAATTCATTTTGTAGAAGAACAAAAGATTTTGTCCACCCAGTCCTCACCTTTCTTCATCTGACATAATTATCCTCCTGCTCCTCCGTGTCTACTTGATCTCAGCAAAATAGTTGCATGTAAATGTGATGATCCTGGAATTTGCTGAAAGTATGTATCTAGGGGATAAACCAGTACTGCTGAGATATCTCTGGTATTGCGAGTACAGATACAACAGAACAAAACATTTCAAACCACACCACAAAATAGAGAGATGAAATAGAATGATAGGTGTTAAAAAAGAATGAGATAAGGAAAATGGAAAGGACAGGAAAGGAAAGAAAAGAAAAGAAAAGAAAAGAAAAGAAAAAAGAGAAAGAAAGAAAAGAGTGAAAGAAATTACATAGAATGATAGATAGAGATAGATAGATAGATAGATAGATAGATAGATAGATAGATAGATAATAGATAGATGGATAGATAGATAGACAGATAGATGATAGATAGATAGATAGATAGATAGATAGATAGATAGATAGATGACAGATAGATAGATAGATAGATAGATAGATAGATAGATAAGAGAGAGAGAGAGAGAGAGGGAGAGAGAGAGAGAGAGAGAGAGAGATAACAGAAAGAGGTAAGACAGATATGAAAAATGTAAAAAAAAGAAACAAAAGATTTCTAGATAGATAAATGTAAATGAAAAAAAGAGAATGAGAAGATGAAAAGAAAAAAAGGGAAAAAAAAGAAAAAAAGAAAGAAAGAAATATTCAGATAGATGGATAGATAGATAACAGGAAGATGTAAGACAGAGATGAGAAAGATAGTTTGGTGTTAAAAAAGAGAAAGATCAAGATAAGAGAAAGATGAGAAGAAAAAAAAAAGGAAGATTTGAAGAAAAGAAAAGAAAGATTTAAAGGTAGATGTAAAAAAAGAGAAAGGAGGAGATAAGAAAAAGATGAGAAGATAAAACAGGAAAGAAAAAAGCAGAAAGAAAAGATAGATTTCAGATAGATAGATAGATAGATAGATAGATGGATAATAGATAGATAGATAGATAGATAGATAATAGATAGATAGATAGATAGATAGATAGATAGATAGATAGATAATAGATAGATAGATAGATAGATAGATAGATAGATAGATAATAGATAGAAGATAGATAGATAATAGATAGATAGATAGATAATAGATAGATAGATAGATAATGGATAGATAGATAGATAGATAGATAGATAGATAGATAGATAGATAGATAATAGATAGATAGATAGATAATAGATAGATGGATAGATAGATAGATACAGAGATGAGAAAGATAGTTTGGTGTTAAAAAAGAGAAAGATCAAGATAAGAGAAAGATGAGAAGAAAAAAAAAGAAAGATTTAAAGGTAGATGTAAAAAAAGAGAAAGGAGGAGATAAGAAAAAGATGAGAAGATAAAACAGGAAAGAAAAAAGCAGAAAGAAAAGATAGATTTCAGATAGATAGATAGATAGATAGATAGATAGATAGATGGATAATAGATAGATAGATAGATAGATAGAGAGATGGATAGATAATAGATAGATAGATAGAG
>NW_028319410.1:1637500-1662500 GCF_062004578.1 Staurois parvus
ATTTTAAAGAGGACCTCTCACGTTCTAGATAATATTTAGGAATGTAATTAAAAATATATTTAGGAAATATGTAACTGCATCAAATGGTAAATAACATTTTGGCCAAATGTCTTGGCGCTCCTGCATTTCTGTCCAATAATGCACCACTTTGCCCAGAAAATTGCTGCAACTATAAATGTTTCTGCATCAGGGGCGGACTAACCATTCAGAAACTCAGGCACTGCCCGAGGGCCCAGGGTCAGTAAGGGGCCCCATGAGATGACCCTGGTACCTTTCATAGGCTTTTTTGGGTGTGGTGTGTGTGGGCGCAGACACAGGGGCCCCATGATCCCATATTGCTCGGGGGCCCCATGAGTTGTCAGTCCGCCCCTGTTCTGCATTCTCATGTTTATCGCTTTTGTTCCTATTGGCACGACACAAAAAAAAGTTGAGAAAAAAATGGCCAAATCTGATGCATTCCATGCAAAACCCCAAAAATGGACTAGACAAAATTATTAGCACCTTCTCAAAATTGTAAGAAATAATTGCATATCAAGTTTTGACGCTCCTGTAATTTGTAAATAAACTCCCCCGTATCAATTACCGGGTGCTGACAATACAGAAATCACACCGGCAACCTGCTACAATGGTGAAAAACTGACTACTTGTGTGTCTCTGTGTGCCACATGGAGCACAGAGAAAAGGGGCAGCAAAGAATTGTCTGAGATTTGAGAACAAAACTTGTGGAAAAGCATGGACAATCTCAAGGTTACAAGTCCATCTCCAGAGATCATAATGTTCCTGTGCCCACTGTGCGCAACATTGTCAGGCAGCTTACAACCCATGGCACTGTAGCTCATCTCCCTGGACGTGGACCATGTAGAAAAATTGATCAAAGATTGCAACAAAGGATTGTTCGAATGGTGGATAAAGAACCTCAATTGACTTCCAGACAAATTCAAGCTGACCTTCAGGCACGGGGTGCAACTGTGTCCGCTCGCCCTCTGAATGAAAAGGGACCCTATGGTAGGAGATGCAGGAGGACCCCACTTCTAACACAGAAACATGGTAGGAGACCCAGGAGGACCCCACTGCTGACACAGAAATATGGGAGGAGACCCAGGAGGACCACACTGCTGACACAGAAATATGGTGGGAGACCCAGGAGGACCCCACTGCTGACACAGAAATATGGTGGGAGACCCAGGAGGACCCCACTGCTGACACAGAAATATGGGAGGAGACCCAGGAGGACCCCACTGCTGACACAGAAATATGGTAGGAGACCCAGGAGGACCACACCGCTGACACAGAAATATGGTAGGAGACCCAGGAGGACCCCACTGCTGACACAGAAATATGGTAGCAGACCCAGGAGGACCCCACTGCTGACACAGAAATATGGGAGGAGACCCAGGAGGACCCCACTGCTGACACAGAAATATGGTAGGAGACCCAGGAGGACCACACCGCTGACACAGAAATATGGTAGGAGACCCAGGAGGACCCCACTGCTGACACAGAAATATGTTAGGAGACCCAGGAGGACCCCACTGCTGACACAGAAATATGGTAGGAGACCCAGGAGGACCCCACCGCTGACACAGAAATATGGTAGGAGACCCAGGAGGACCACACCGCTGACACAGTAATATGGTAGGAGACCCAGGAGGACCCCACTGCTGACACAGAAATATGGTAGGAGACCCAGGAGGACCCCACTGCTGACACAGAAATATGGTAGGAGACCCAGGAGGACCCCACCGCTGACACATAAATATGGTGGGAGACCCAGGAGGACCCCACTGCTGACACAGAAACATAAAAAAGTCAGATTGGAGTTTGCCGGTGTTAGAGTTACAGGCAGGGTCAGTGTTGGGGTTACAGATAGGGTTAGTGTTAGGGTTACAGACAGGGTCAGTGTTAGGGTTACAGATAGGGTCAGTGTTAGGGTTACAGATAGGGTCAGTGTTGGGGTTACAGATAGGGTTAGTGTTAGGGTTACAGACAGGGTCAGTGTTAGGGTTACAGATAGGGTTAGTGTTAGGGTTACAGATAGGGTCAGTATTAGGGTTACAGATAGGGTTAGTGTTACGGTTACAAATAGGGTCAGTGTTAGGGTTACAAGCAGGGTTATTGTTAGGGTTACAGATAGGGTTAGTGTTAGGGTTACAGGCAGGGTCAGTGTTAGGGTTACTTATAGAGTTAGTGTTAAGGTTACAGACAGGGTCAGTGTTAGGGTTACAGATAGGGTCAGTATTAGGGTTACAGGCAGGGTCAGTGTTAGGGTTACAGATAGGGTCAGTATTAGGGTTACAGGCAGGGTCAGTGTTAGGGTTACAGGCAGGGTCAGTGTTAGGGTTACAGATAGGGTTAGTGTTAGGGTTACAGATAGGATTAGTGTTAGGGTTACAGGCAGGGTCAGTGTTAGGGTTACAGGCAGGGTCAGTGTTAGGGTTACAGATAGGGTCAGTATTAGGGTTACAGGCAGGGTCAGTGTTAGGGTTACAGGCAGGGTCAGTGTTAGGGTTACAGATAGGGTTAGTGTTAGGGTTACAGATAGGGTTAGTGTTAGGGTTACAGGCAGGTTAGTGTTAGGGTTACAGATAGGGTTAGTATTAGGGTTACAGGCAGGTTAGTGTTAGGGTTACAGATAGGGTTAGTGTTAGGGTTATAGATAGGGCTAGTGTTAAGGTTACAGGCAGGGTCAGTGTTAGGGTTACAGGGAAGAGTTGTGTGAGTGTAAGTGTTAGGGTTACAGGCAAGGCTAGTGTTAGGGTTACATAAAGGATAAGTGTTAGAGTTACATCAAGGGTTAGTGTTGGGGTTACACCGAGGACTAGTGGTAAAGTAAATGTTAGGATTACAGGGAGAATTAGTGTTAGTGCTTTAGGGAAGGTTAGTGTGAGGGTGATTGTTAGGGTTACAAGGAGAATTACAGGAAAAGTTACTATTAGGGTTACAGGGAGGGTTAATGTTAGGGTTACAGGGAGGGTCAGTCTTAGGGTTACCAGGAAGGCTGGTGTGAGTGTTAGGGTTACATGAGGATTTATTGCTAGGGTTACAGGGATAGTTAGTGTGAGGGTTAATGTTAGGGTAACAGAGAGCATTAGGCTAAGTTCACACTAGCTTTGTCAGCAGGCGTTAGACAGGTGTTTGGGAAGCGTTTTTTAACGCTCCTCAAACGCCTATGAAAATTCTACACAGGGCAGCACACAGCGCTGTTCACAGTGAAGCGTTAGCGTCGCGGCAAAATTAACGCCTCATGTCGAGTCTGGAGGAGTTGAAGCCTCCCATTCAAGTCTATGGTGAAGCTCCTCAAACACCTGGCAGGCGTTTGTGAGGCGTTTGCGAGGCGTTTGTGGAGCGTTAATACCATTAAACTTCATTATAGGCATTTGTAGTGCGGTTTTAACGCTTGGCAAACGCCTATTAAGAGCCTCAAAAACGCGCATAGGGTATTTGGAGAGTATTTGGGGAGCATTTGAGGAACATTAAAATGCTTCCCAAACGCCTGCCTAACGCCTGTCAAATGCTATAGGGGCGATTGGCAAGAGTTAGAAATGAGTCAAGTGTGAACGAGCCCGTAAGGTTACAGACAAAGATAGTGTGAGGGTTAGCCTCTAACTTCTAGAGAGGGTGGATGTGATGGTTCATGTTAGGGTTACAGCTCAGATCTCCTTCTCAAGTAATAATGGTTCAGTATCTTTGCCTTGGACAGAATACGTCAAGGAGACATTCTGCAAGTCTTCTCTACGAGGCAGCTATTTGGTCTTCATGTAACACCTTCCTTTTGCACTGCGTTGTAGACTCAATGGCTTTGATCTTGGTCGGTTTTGAATGAGGAGCTTTGTCCTTCTTTTTCTTTTGTGAATCAATAACATTTTCAGCATTTACCTTCACTTGTGTAGAAAGTATGGTTGTGTGAAGGAACAAGGAAAATGGTAAATTGTTTCATAACTTCTGTAATATTCTTTATTTGGTACCTACCATCATATGACTCTTAATCTAAGGTTCTGAGCAGGGGCGGACTGACCATTTGGAAACTTGGACACTGCCCGAGGGCCCGGGGTCAGTAGGGGACCCCATGAGATGCCCCTGGTACCTTTTTCATAGGCTTTTTTGAGTTTGGGCAAGGACACAGGGGCCCCATGATCCCCTATTGCCTGGGGAGCCCCAGGAGTTGTCAGTCCACCCCTGGTTCTGAGTTATTTATGAAAATGAGGCCCAAGCTTTTTTACTTTTCATTGGTTTCTGAGGGTTGGAAGAGGACAGATCACCAACCATATGTGTACAGCCAGGAACAGAAATTACAGTAGGTAACAAAACAATTTTCCATTTACAGATGGTTTGAGTGCTCACTTACATGTAGTGCCTCCTAGCCAGGGGCAGACAGACCATTTGGAAACTGGGGCACTGCCCGAGGGCCCAGGGTCAGTAGGGGGCCCCATGAGAGGCCCCTGGTACCTTTTTCATAGGCTTTTTTGAGTTTGGGCAAGGACACAGGGGCCCCATGATCCCCTATTGCCCGGGGGCCCCATGAGTTGTCAGTCCTCCCCTGCTCTTAGCGGTGGATTGTTAACTCATTACCCTGACCTACGGTAAACTTTACAACAAAGGATGTTGAAAGCCTCTTCAATTGCTCTGGCTCACTTTTCTCTGCTTCAGCAAGAAACTCACGCTTATTTGTCACAACATAGTTGTATAGAGTTCCCAGATTCTATGGTTGCAGGCCAAGTCTGTTGGGCATCATGCCAAACATGCAGGTGAAGGCTACAAGACAGGGGCGGACTGACCATTCGAGCACTCGGGCACTGCCCGAGGGCCGGGTTCAGTAGGGAGTCCCATGAAATCCCCCTGGTACCTTTTGTATAGGCTTTTTTGAGTGTGGGCAAGGACACAGGGGCCCCATGATCCCCTATTGCCCGGGGGCCCCATGAGTTGTCAGTCCGCCCCTGCTACAAGATGATTGTTCCAGGTGAGAGACTCATCACCACCGTCAGACTGGCTGGACCTCCTTCTTCTGGTCACCACCAGTATCCTAACCAAGCCAGTCTTTCTACTAACTCCTGAGGTATAGACCACCCTGTGATCTACTGGAATAAAGAGACATGAACTCTTCTTTAGTTAAGTTAGGTTTATAAGAAAAGAAGCAATTTTCTGTATGGCTCCACTTTTCATGGCTGGTCAAGTTAAGTTCTCTTGCCAGCTGACTACTCTCAATAGAGTTCTCCAAGTTTCCTTGTGAGACCATCAAGGGAGGGTGAAGGCTGATTTATTGGAAGCTAACATATTCTTGGCTGGGGCCAAACCAGTCTTTCTACTAACACAAGTTCAGTTCTCTTGCCAGTTGACTACGCTGTCTATAGAGTCCCCCATTTTTCCTGGTAGGACCAACAAGGGAAAGTGAAGGCTGATTCATAGGAAGCTCACATATTCTTGGCTGGGGCCAAGCCAGTCTTCCTACCAACTCCTAATTTATAGACTACCCTTGGGTCTACTGGAATGAACAGACTCAGTGCATGAACTCCTCTTTAGTGAAGGTAAATTTATCAGAAACAAGCCCATTTTTAGTATGGCTTCACTTTTCATGGCTGGTCAAGTTCATTTTTCTTGCCAGTTGACTACTCTCTCAACAGAGTTCTCCAATTTTCATGGTTGGACCCACAAGGGAAGGCGAAGGCTGATTCATAGGAAGCTCACATATTCTTGACTGAGGTCAAGCCAGTTTTTCTACTAACTGCAATCTACTGTAATAAAGAGACTTGGTGCATGAATTCCTCCTTATTGAAGGTAGGTTTTTAAGAAACAAGTCACTTTTTTGTATTATTATTATTATACAGGATTTATATAGCGCCAACAGTTTGTGCAGCGCTTTACAATGTGAGTGCAAACAGTACAGTCACACTACAATTGAATACAGGAGGAATCAGAGGGCCCTGCTCATTAGAGCTTACAATCTAAAGAGTATGGCTCCACTCTTTATGGCTGGTCAAGCTCTGTTCTCTTGCTGGCTGTGGAGTTCTCCAATTTTCTGGTGGGACCCATAAGGGTAGGTGCAGGCTGATTCATAGGAAGCTCATATTCTTGGCTGGGGTCCTAGTTCTTCTATGAGCGCCCAGGTGACATTTCCACTCCAACTCCACCCTTCCTTGGTATTTATACCCTAACTGAAAGGGCAGTGGGGATCTCTAGTTGGAACTAAGTATTCTTGACTGAGGCCAAGCCGGTCTTTCTAGTAACTGCAATCTTCTGTAATAAAGAGACTTGGTGCATGAATTCCTCTGTATTGAAGGAAGGTTTTTAAGAAACAAGTCACTTTTCTGTATTATTAATATTATTATTATTATTATTATTATTAATAAAATACAGGATTTATATAGCGCCAACAGTTTGTGCAGCACTTTATAATGTGAGGGCAAACAGTACAGGCACAATACAATTGAATACAGGAGGAATCAGAGGGCCCTGCTCCTTAGAGCTTACAATCTAAAAGACTATGGCTCCACTCTTTATGGCTGGTCAAGTTCTGTTCTCTTGCCAGCTGACTACTTGCCGGCTGTGAAGTTCTCCAATTTTCTGGTGGGACCCATAAGGGAAGGTGCAGGCTGATTCATAGGAAGCTCCTATTCTTGGCTGGGGTCCTAGTTCTCCTATGAGCACCCAGTTGACATTTCCACTCCAACTCCACCCCTCCTTGGTATTTATACCCTGACTGAAAGGGCAGTGGAGATCTCTAAGTATTCTTGACTGAGGCCAAGCTGGTCTTTCTACTAACTGCAATCTACTGTAATAAAGAGACTTGGTGCATGAATTCCTCTGTATTGAAGGTAGCTTTTTAAGAAACAAGTCACTTTTCTGTATTATTATTATTGTTAAAATACAGGATTTATATAGCGCCAACAGTTTGTGCAGCACTTTACAATGTGAGGGCAAACAGTACATACACAATACAATTGAATACAGGGCCCTGCTCGTTAGAGCTTACAATCTAAAAGAGTATGGCTCCACTCTTTATGGCTGGTCAAGTTCTGTTCTCTTGCCAGCTGACTACTTGCCGGCTGTGAAGTTCTCCAATTTTCTGGTGGGACCCATAAGGGAAGGTGCAGGCTGATTCATAGGAAGCTCATATTCTTGGCTGGGGTCCTAGTTCTCCTATGAGCGCCCAGGTGACATTTCCACCCCTCCTTGGTATTTATACCCTAACGGAAAGGAAAGTGGGGAACCCTAGTGGAAACCAAGTACAACACACCCCAATATGGAACTGTGTCAGGGTTCTTCATAGAGTCGGTGTACCTATCCTGAGGGTTCAGACCACCAACTCAGTGCATAAAATAAATGCCGTATGGAAGCTTGTTACCTAAACAAGACTGGCAACCAACAAGCCATACAAAAAATCACCACCTTTCATACCGAGGAATATTTTCTTTTGTCTTCTCTAGAAGTTGCCGGGTTCTGTAAACGACAAGCTTAGTGTACTCCCAAAGCTAACAAATTTCTCCTGTCACCCTCGATCTGGACTTTAAGATCAGCGGGGAAAGAATGTTTGATTTCCACCGCAATAGCCTGTGTCATGAAAACAATATTAACTTAAGCAATAAGGCCTGCGAGAATGTGTTAAAACTGTGGGAGTATTTGTATTCCTTGTGCAAACAGCGAGGTGACACATCCACCATGCAGAGCCAGAAGAAATATATTATTGCGGTAATAAACATAGATTTAAAACTATCGAGTTGCCGAAGCCATAACTTAAGTAAAATTCTTTGCGAGTCCTAATTCAATATGTAGCAGAGAAAGGAATGGGAAGCTTGGTAATAATGTGATCACCTTTGAAGAATAATTCAGCATCTGGTATTTACATAAATGGAAGGCAAGTCCTTGGACAAAATGAACATGTCGTTCTGAAGGTGCGGAGCCCCTCACTAAACATGACCATCGGGTTGGGATGGGAAATTGAAAATGTTAATGTGGTATGGAGGAAATAGAAGGAAAATAGTCCAATGGGGACACCCGTTCTGGTGACAAATGTTTAAGAGGGGAATTTCTAGTGGGATGAGAAAGGGGAACCAACTCAATGGAATACAGACAAAAAAAATTGATGGGGATTTTACCCATTCATACCCCAGGCAAAACTTAAAAGAAGAATCTAAATTACCTTCAATTTCTTTTTCCCGTGTTGTGGGACTGTGCCCGCACTGTATGGGTTAACTGCTTGTTTTTGTCTAGGGTTTTGAACAGCCAAGATATACTCACCTTATCCTCCGATCCTCCCAGCGCAAGACCGGTCCCTTCAGCTCCTGCCCCCACCCCTCCCGGGAAGTAGCATCTTTGTGTGTTGGACTGTTCCTGACCTCATCATGCCCATAGACCGGTTTTGGACATGAAGACGTTAGGAAGACTCCACCGCTAGACTGGGGGAGCACCGTTTTCCAGAGGATCGAAGGATTGGGTGAGTATAGGCTCTGTGTTCACCCCAGAGAAAAGAAGCAGTTAACCTATTCGGTGCAAGCACAGTCTCACTTGTCTTTGTCTATTGGTTTGGCGAGCCAAGATATACTCACCTTATCCTCCGATCCTCTCAGCGTAAGACCTGTCCCTTCAGCTCCTGCCCCCGCCCCTCCCCGGGAGGTAGCAACTTTGTGCATTGGACTGTTCCTGACCTCATCATGCCCATAGACCAACTTTGGACATGAAGACGTTAGGAACAGTCCACCAATAGACTGGGGGAGCACTGTTTTCCGGAGGATCGAAGGATCAGGTGAGTATAGGCTCTGTGTTCACCCCAGACAAAAGAAGCAGTTACCCCATTCAGTGCAGGCACAGCCTCACTTGTTTTTGTCTAGGGATTTGGAGAGCCAAGATATGCTCACCTTATCCTCCGATCATCCCAGCGTAAGACCGGTCCCTTCAGCTCCTGCATCCAACCCCACTCCGCCCCGTAAGGTAGCAACTTTGTGCGTTGGACTGTTCCTGACCTCATCATGCCCATAGACCAGCTTTGGACATGAAGACGTTAGGAATAGTCCATCGCTAGACTGGGGGAGCACCGTTTTCCGGAGGATTGAAGGATCGGGTGAGTATAGGCTCTGTATTCACCCCAGACAAAGGAAGCAGTTAACCCATTCAGTGAAGGCACAGCCTCCCTGCCTGGGAAAAAAAAATATTTGTCCGCAGTTGAGCTTTAGGTTCATCTTTAAGTTTAATCTGCTTGTATTCTTTCATAACCCCCCCAATCAATATGCCAATGAAATGTTTAAATAAAACCTTTTCATTACATATCTTACCAGATGCTGGACGTCCTCCAGCCGGAAAAATAAGGTGGGCACTATCTGACTTGCTGCAGCTTTTATGCACATTGTGAGAAGTCCACAGTGTGCACTGAAATCAGAGCAAGCTATGTTAATACAGGTGAGCAGCCTGTACAACTGTGCAAGACTGAAGGAACAGATGGAGTCCAGTTTTAAATTAAATTTTGAAATACAGCTAATTTAAATCTGAGCATCTGTGTTTATAGTACCTTCCTGCAATGCCCTGTATATCAGCACTCTGGAACTGATGGAGGAGGCTGCGCGGTCTACTGCTTTACACAATACCAACATTCCAACATGCTTACAGGAGCAGGGGGATAAACTCACCCATGTCCATTCAGTAGTCTGGAGAAGGAGAAGTGACTAAGTAAGCAGATATTTAGAAGCAACTTTTTTACTACGGTTTTCTATAGCTGGGCTCTCCAAACTGCGGCCCTGGGGCCAGATGCTTGCCTTTATCTGGCCCTTGGGACACTATTCCACCAACTGACACCAATAATGGGGCACCATTCCCTCTACTGACACCATCAATGGGGCCAGGCCCGGACAGGCCATAGGGCACACTGGGTCTGGATAGGAGGGACGGCCAGGCGGTACATAGAGGAACCAATCTGTGAATTTCACTCCTTCCACCACTGAATGCCTACTTCTCCTCCTCTCCCTCCTGCAGGAATTCAGCAGCAGCAGAAGAGAAATGGATGGATCGGTTCCTCTATGTGCCGCTCGGCCAACCTTCCTATCCATTTCCTGCTGCCCTGGGCTCCTGTATACTCCCCCCTGACGGCTGCCCCCCCCCCTCATCCCCTGCAGCACTGCCGGGTTCCTCCCTCCCTGCTACTGCTGAGGGGGATCTGGAAGAATAGACTGTGCCCTGGGGTTCTGAGCTGAGAGAGTATCTCTCCTACAGCCCAGAGCCAGTGCTGACAGTCCAGCACCACATACGGGAGAGGAGAGAGAAAGCTGGTTCGGGCCCTCCTCCCGCCTTCTCTTCCTGTGTCTGCCCCGCCCACACTTAATGGGCGGGGCACTCTCAGAACTGTACAACAGTTCTGCTGTAAGAAACTAATGGTAATCTGTCTATCTATCTATCTATCTATCTATCTATCTATCAATCTATCTACCCCATGTACATACAGTACATTCTGGTGTTTATTGCATATATATATATTACCATTTTTATATCTTTATATCAACTTGTGTTTAAAACATATAGAGATGAGCGAATCGAAGTATCCGAAGTGGAATTCGAGTCGAATTTCGGAAAAATTTCGATTCGTGCCGAATCCGAAAAACAGCCTAATTCGGACGCGCGAATCGAAATTTTTCCGAAAATGGCGGCTGACATGTGCGGCGACGGAGCGGGGATGTCGGGGAAGGCGCGCAGACAAGGCGCGCTGCCCCATAATGCATTCCTCAACGACATGTGATCGCATCAGCCAATCAGCAGCCAGCCAGCCAGCACTGTGTAATGGTCGAGGTATATATAGCGGCCATTTTGGAAATCTTCATTTGCCTGCAGTCATTGAACAGAGGCAGACCGCTCTGTACTAGGGACAGGGACAGAGTTAGGGCCACAGAAACGAGAATTGGGGACAGAGAGAAGTTACTTAGGGACAGAGAACCATTACTCAGGGACACAGACTTGTTAATGAGGGCCACAGAATCGTTATTTAGGGACAAAGAAACGCTAGTTAGGGCCACAGAATTCATACTCAGGGACAGACAGAATTGTTACTCAGTGCCAGAGAATTGTTACTTAGGGCCACAGAAACGTTATTAGGGCCACAGAATTTTTACTCAGGGACAGACAGAATTGTTACTGAGTGCCAGAGAATTGTTACTCAGGGACAGACAGAATTGTTACTGAGTGCCAGAGAATTCTTACTCAGGGCCACAGAATTCATTCTCAGGGACAGACAGAATTGTTACTCAGGGACAGACAGAATTGTTACTGAGTGCCAGAGAATTGTTACTCAGGGACAGACAGAATTGTTACTGAGTGCCAGAGAATTGTTACTCAGGGACAGACAGAATTGTTACTGAGTGCCAGAGAATTGTTACTCAGGGACAGACAGAATTGTTACTGAGTGCCAGAGAATTGTTACTCTCACAGACACAAAATTGTTACTTGCACAGACACAGAATTGTTACTTGCACAGACACACAATTGTTACTCAGGGCCACAGAATTCATACTCAGGGACAGACAGAATTGTTACTGAGTGCCAGAGAATTCTTACTCAGGGCCACAGAATTCATACTCAGGGACAGACAGAATTGTTACTCAGGGACAGACAGAATTGTTACTGAGTGCCAGAGAATTGTTACTCAGGGACAGACAGAATTGTTACTGAGTGCCAGAGAATTCTTACTCAGGGACAGACAGAATTGTTACTGAGTGCCAGAGAATTGTTACTCTCACAGACACAAAATTGTTACTTGCACAGACACAGAATTGTTACTCGCACAGAGACAGAATTGTTACTCAGGGCCACAGAATTCATACTCAGGGACAGACAGAATTGTTACTGAGTGCCAGAGAATTGTTACTCAGGGACAGACAGAATTGTTACTGAGTGCCAGAGAATTGTTACTCTCACAGACACAAAATTGTTACTTGCACAGACACAGAATTGTTACTTGCACAGACACACAATTGTTACTCAGGGCCACAGAATTCATACTCAGGGACAGACAGAATTGTTACTGAGTGCCAGAGAATTCTTACTCAGGGCCACAGAATTCATACTCAGGGACAGACAGAATTGTTACTCAGGGACAGACAGAATTGTTACTGAGTGCCAGAGAATTGTTACTCAGGGACAGACAGAATTGTTACTGAGTGCCAGAGAATTGTTACTCTCACAGACACAAAATTGTTACTTGCACAGACACAGAATTGTTACTTGCACAGACACACAATTGTTACTCAGGGCCACAGAATTCATACTCAGGGACAGACAGAATTGTTACTGAGTGCCAGAGAATTGTTACTCAGGGACAGACAGAATTGTTACTGAGTGCCAGAGAATTGTTACTCTCACAGACACAAAATTGTTACTTGCACAGACACAGAATTGTTACTCGCACAGAGACAGAATTGTTACTCAGGGCCACAGAATTCATACTCAGGGACAGACAGAATTGTTACTGAGTGCCAGAGAATTGTTACTCAGGGAAGACAGAATTGTTACTGAGTGCCATAGAATTGTTACTCAGGGACAGACAGAATTGTTACTGAGTGCCAGAGAATTGTTACTCTCACAGACACAAAATTGTTACTTGCACAGACACAGAATTGTTACTCGCACAGAGACAGAATTGTTACTCAGGGCCACAGAATTCATACTCAGGGACAGACAGAATTGTTACTGAGTGCCAGAGAATTGTTACTCAGGGACAGACAGAATTGTTACTGAGTGCCAGAGAATTGTTACTCTCACAGACACAAAATTGTTACTTGCACAGACACAGAATTGTTACTTGCACAGACACACAATTGTTACTGAGTGCCAGAGAATTGTTACTCAGGGACAGACAGAATTGTTACTGAGTGCCAGAGAATTGTTACTCAGGGACAGACAGAATTGTTACTGAGTGCCAGAGAATTGTTACTCAGGGACAGACAGAATTGTTACTGAGTGCCAGAGAATTGTTACTCTCACAGACACAAAATTGTTACTTGCACAGACACAGAATTGTTACTCGCACAGAGACAGAATTGTTACTCAGGGCCACAGAATTCATACTCAGGGACAGACAGAATTGTTACTGAGTGCCAGAGAATTGTTACTCAGGGACAGACAGAATTGTTACTGAGTGCCAGAGAATTGTTACTCTCACAGACACAAAATTGTTACTTGCACAGACACAGAATTGTTACTTGCACAGACACACAATTGTTACTCAGGGCCACAGAATTCATACTCAGGGACAGACAGAATTGTTACTGAGTGCCAGAGAATTGTTACTCAGGGACAGACAGAATTGTTACTGAGTGCCAGAGAATTGTTACTCTCACAGACACAAAATTGTTACTTGCACAGACACAGAATTGTTACTCGCACAGAGACAGAATTGTTACTCAGGGCCACAGAATTCATACTCAGGGACAGACAGAATTGTTACTGAGTGCCAGAGAATTGTTACTCAGGGAAGACAGAATTGTTACTGAGTGCCATAGAATTGTTACTCAGGGACAGACAGAATTGTTACTGAGTGCCAGAGAATTGTTACTCTCACAGACACAAAATTGTTACTTGCACAGACACAGAATTGTTACTCGCACAGAGACAGAATTGTTACTCAGGGCCACAGAATTCATACTCAGGGACAGACAGAATTGTTACTGAGTGCCAGAGAATTGTTACTCAGGGACAGACAGAATTGTTACTGAGTGCCAGAGAATTGTTACTCTCACAGACACAAAATTGTTACTTGCACAGACACAGAATTGTTACTTGCACAGACACACAATTGTTACTGAGTGCCAGAGAATTGTTACTCAGGGACAGACAGAATTGTTACTGAGTGCCAGAGAATTGTTACTCAGGGACAGACAGAATTGTTACTGAGTGCCAGAGAATTGTTACTCAGGGACAGACAGAATTGTTACTGAGTGCCAGAGAATTGTTACTCTCACAGACACAAAATTGTTACTTGCACAGACACAGAATTGTTACTCGCACAGAGACAGAATTGTTACTCAGGGCCACAGAATTCATACTCAGGGACAGACAGAATTGTTACTGAGTGCCAGAGAATTGTTACTCAGGGACAGACAGAATTGTTACTGAGTGCCAGAGAATTGTTACTCTCACAGACACAAAATTGTTACTTGCACAGACACAGAATTGTTACTTGCACAGACACACAATTGTTACTCAGGGCCACAGAATTCATACTCAGGGACAGACAGAATTGTTACTGAGTGCCAGAGAATTCTTACTCAGGGCCACAGAATTCATACTCAGGGACAGACAGAATTGTTACTCAGGGACAGACAGAATTGTTACTGAGTGCCAGAGAATTGTTACTCAGGGACAGACAGAATTTTTACTGAGTGCCAGAGAATTGTTACTCTCACAGACACAAAATTGTTACTTGCACAGACACAGAATTGTTACTTGCACAGACACACAATTGTTACTCAGGGCCACAGAATTCATACTCAGGGACAGACAGAATTGTTACTGAGTGCCAGAGAATTGTTACTCAGGGACACCTAATCGTTGAATTAAATAGTATGTCAGACAACATGCAGAGGAGTGGCAGAGGAGGCAATGTTTTAGGAGCGAGCAGACGTGGCAGCAGAGGAAGGGGTCGAGGCAGCAGTATTCGCAGCCAGAGGCCAGTGCTCCCGGTGTCATCCAGCGGTCGTGTCTCCACCGACAACCCTGCCGTCATTGATTGGTTGGCTCGGTCGTCTTCCTCTTCCCAGGTCACCTCTGACACCTACAGCCAACGGTCGGTGGGTACGTCAGACACAACCGTTAGTTGGCATGGCCCGGGACCAAGCCCACTGAAATCACGTGTCCTCTACCTGCCCCTGTCCTTTGCTGTTCCCTCACCAAGCGAAGTATCGCATGCTGTGGGCTCAGCCCCACTGTACAGTGAGGAAGAGCTAACAGAGGGCGGTCAGGAACGGGGGGAGACATCGGCCTTTTCAGCAGCCAAGCGAACAAGTACTGGCGAGGAGAGTGGCTCGGTAGCCGGTCTAGAGACAGGTCTGTCTCCTGACCCAGACGCAGCCGAGGGGGCTAGTAGTGAGGCGGAGACCCTACTTGATGATGAGGAGGTTGATCGCACTTGGCAGCCTCGTCGTCATCAGGCAATTTCTTCCGCATCATCAGGAGAAGAGGGTGGCAGCTTGGCAGCGAGCAAAACAGTCGGTGGGTTGCCCAGGAGACAGCAGCAGGGTCGCATCAGTGTCAGTGGAGCCAAACGTCCACGGAGTAGAGCACCAGCTCCACTGCAGCCTACCACCACGGCCAGTAGTGGTGCCGGTGCGCACGGAGGAAGTAGCAGTCAGCCAGTGAAGAGTAGCGGGGGCAAAGTTTCCTACTCGGTGGTGTGGCAATTTTTCCTCAAGCCGCCCGAGGAAGTAAACGTAGCCGTATGTCGACTATGTGGCCAGAAATGCAAGCGTGGCCAGGGGGCCCATGTTGGGACTACAGCGTTGCGTCAGCATATGCAGCGTCACCATTCGGTGGCCTGGGAAAACCGTGATAAACATACGGCGGTTCTGCCTGCCCCAGCCCCCGCTCCATCACCCGCTCCGTTACTTGCTCCGTCACCCGACGTCGTCAATCGCCCTCTATCAGCCAGTCAAGGCTCCAACACCTCTGCTGAGGGGAGTTGTCGCTCATTGGCATCTTCCGCTCGTTCAGATGCTCCTTCTCCTGCTACTCCTCTTCTCGGATTCCGTCAACAGTCTTTCTTGGAATCCGTATCCAAGAGACAACAGTTTGCGAGCACGCACCCGACGGTGCAAAAGCTGAACGTCCTCCTGTCCAAGTTGCTGGTGCTGCAGTCCCTCCCTTTCCAACTGGTGGACTCAGCACCTTTCCGAGAAATGATGGCTTGTGCCGCGCCGCGGTGGAGAGTGCCAAGCCGTCATTTCTTTGCCCAAAAGGCAGTGCCAGCCCTGCATTCACATGTAGAAGAGATGGTGGGCCAGTCTTTGAGCATGTCGGTCTCTGCCAAAGTGCACGGCAGCGCCGACGTGTGGAGCTGTAACTACGGTCAGGGACAGTACATGTCATTTACGGCCCACTGGGTGAACGTGGTGCCGGCACAGCCGCACCAGCAACTTGGACAGGTCACGACGCTTTTGCCTCCACGTTTGCACGTCCTTGGTCCAGCAAGCATGTCCGCCTCTACCACCTCTTTTTCCGCCGTGTCCTCAGCCGCCACCCCCGTGCCAAGTCCCATTACCCGACCGGCATATCACATGTGCAGGGCGCAACGGTGTCACGCTGTGCTGCACCTGGTATGCCTTGGCGAACGTAGTCACACAGGGGAGGAACTGCTGAGTGTAATGAACAGAGAAATCGACAGATGGCTGTCTCCGCGCAAACTAAAAATCGGAACCATGTTGACTGACAACGGAAAGAACATGGTGTCTGCTCTGCGTCAAGGAAGGTTGTGCCATGCGCCATGCATGGCTCACGTGTTCAATCTGGTTGTCAAGCGGTTCCTAAAATCCACCATCCCACTGCAAGACATCCTTAAAATGTCACGTAAACTGTGCATGCATTTCAGCCATTCCTACACCGCAAAGAACACCCTCATTGAGCTGCAGCGGCAGAACGGAATTCCACAGCATCGCCTGATCTGCGACGTTGCAACAAGGTGGAATTCAACCCTACACATGTTAGACCGCCTTTACGAGCAGCGAAAGGCCATCACCGATTTCCTGATGTTACAAGCGGATAAAGGTACTCCCCTGTGTAACTTAGATGTCAGCCATTGGCAGCTCATGCGTGACACCTGCCGCTTGCTCAGGCCCTTTGAGGAGGCCACGCTATTCGTGAGTCGGCAGGACTATGGGATGAACGACGTCATTCCTCTGTTGCACGTCCTGGAACAAATGCTGTTAACAATGGCTGGTCAGGGTGCGGTAGACGTGGCGCACAGATCTCAACGCCACATGACCCCTGTGGGGGCAGGACAGGAAGAAGAGGAGGAGGTAGAGGAGGACATTTGTGCTCAGGAATTATTGAGTGAAATGGGTGGTTTTTCCACTCAGCGGACAGGAGTGGAGGAGCAGGAGCATCTGGTAGAGGAGGAGGAGGAGGAGACAGAGGACCCAGACGCACCGTGGCAGTATGCTGTGGAGATGGAGGCAGGGAGTCCCTCGCATTCCTTGGCACAAATGGCCCATAGCATGCTCGGTTGCTTGCGTAGCGACAGCCGAATAATAACCATCAGACAGAGGGATGACTTTTGGCTGTCCACCTTGTTGGACCCTCGCTACCGGTCCAAAATGGTGGCCTTTTTCACACCTGCTGAGAGGGAGGCCAAAATTACGTACTATAAAAACCACCTATGTAGTCAGTTGGTCTCTGCCTTTGTGCGCCATCGTCCATCCTCAGACACTGTGGGCCCTGTGCGCTCGCGTTCCGCTGGCATGGCAGCAGGGGAGGGGTGGGGTGGTAGGAGCAGTGGCAGCTCCACCAGCAGCGGCTGCCTCAGTCTGCAGTCGATGATGAGTAGCTTTCTTCACCAGCGCAGTGAGGAAACTACTAACCAGCCGCAGCAGCAGCAGCAGCATCAGGTGGACCTGGAGCAGGAGCTCAAACAACAGGCTTGGGCCTACTTGGACAGCACCCTGCCAACCGAGGTAGACAATCCCCTTGACTACTGGGCAACGAAACTTGACCTTTGGCCCCAACTAGCTGAATTTGCCCTTGAAAGGCTGTCATGCCCGGCCAGTAGCGTGGCATCGGAGCGCGTGTTTAGTGCGGCAGGAGGTATTGTAACTCCGCGGAGGACACGACTGTCCACCCAAAGTGTGGAGAGACTCACGTTTGTGAAAATGAATCAGGCGTGGATTAGTCTGGATTTCAAACCACCAGTTCCTGACACAACTGACTAAATCCGCCATGAATCATGCCTCAAACATGTGCCACTTTCAGGTCTCCTCACACTGCTGGTGTGTTGAATTTTTTGACATAGGGTGCTGGCAGATTACGGGCCTCCTATAGCTGCTGCCAGGCCCCTAATCTGCCATAGGCCCCTATATACCGCCTCCTCCTGCTGCTGCCAGGTCCAGAGTCTCTCATGGGTCCCTGTACGGCCTCCCATTGCTGCTGTCTCCATCGCCACACTCTGCTGCCATGTGCCACTTTCAGGTCTCTTCACACTGCTGGTGTGTTAAATTTTTTGACATAGGGTGCAGGCAGATTACGGGCCTCACATAGCTGCTGCCAGGCCCCTAATCTGCCATGGGCCCCTATATACCACCTCCTCCTGCTGCTGCCAGGTCCAGAGTCTCTCATGGGTCCCTGTACGGCCTCCCATTGCTGCTGTCTCCATCGCCACACTCTGCTGCCATGTGCCACTTTCAGGTCTCTTCACACTGCTGGTGTGTTAAATTTTTTGACATAGGGTGCTGCAAGATAACGGGCCTCACATAGCTGCTGCCAGGCCCCTAATCTGCCATGGGCCCCTATATACCGCCTCCTCATGCTGCTGCCAAGTCCAGAGTCTGTCATGGTCCCTGTACGGCCTCCCATTGCTGCTGTCTCCATCGCCACACTCTGCTGCCATGTGCCACTTTCAGGTCTCTTCACACTGCTGGTGTGTTAAATTTTTTGACATAGGGTGCAGGCAGATTACGGGCCTCACATAGCTGCTGCCAGGCCCCTAATCTGCCATGGGCCCCTATATACCGCCTCCTCATGCTGCTGCCAAGTCTAGAGTCTCTCATGGGTCCCTGTACGGCCTCCCATTGCTGCTGTCTCCATCGCCACACTCTGCTGCCATGTGCCACTTTCAGGTCTCTTCACACTGCTGGTGTGTTAAATTTTTTGACATAGGGTGCAGGCAGATTACGGGCCTCACATAGCTGCTGCCAGGCCCCTAATCTGCCATGGGCCCCTATATACCGCCTCCTCATGCTGCTGCCAAGTCCAGAGTCTGTCATGGTCCCTGTACGGCCTCCCATTGCTGCTGTCTCCATCGCCACACTCTGCTGCCATGTGCCACTTTCAGGTCTCTTCACACTGCTGGTGTGTTAAATTTTTTGACATAGGGTGCTGCAAGATAACGGGCCTCACATAGCTGCTGCCAGGCCCCTAATCAGCCATGGGCCCCTATACCGCCTCCTCCTGCTGCTGCCAGGTCCAGAGTCTCTCATGCCATGTGCCACTTTCAGGTCTCTTCACACTGCTGGTGTGTTTAATTTTTTGACATAGGGTGCAGGCAGATTACGGGCCTCACATAGCTGCTGCCAGGCCCCTAATCTGCCATGGGCCCCTATATACCGCCTCCTCATGCTGCTGCCAAGTCTAGAGTCTCTCATGGGTCCCTGTACGGCCTCCCATTGCTGCTGTCTCCATCGCCACACTCTGCTGCCATGTGCCACTTTCAGGTCTCTTCACACTGCTGGTGTGTTAAATTTTTTGACATAGGGTGCTGGCAGATTACGGGCCTCCTATAGCTGCTGCCAGGCCCCTAATCTGCCATGGGCCCCTATATACCGCCTCCTCATGCTGCTGCCAAGTCCAGAGTCTGTCATGGTCCCTGTACGGCCTCCCATTGCTGCTGTCTCCATCGCCACACTCTGCTGCCATGTGCCACTTTCAGGTCTCTTCACACTGCTGGTGTGTTAAATTTTTTGACATAGGGTGCAGGCAGATTACGGGCCTCACATAGCTGCTGCCAGGCCCCTAATCTGCCATGGGCCCCTATATACCGCCTCCTCATGCTGCTGCCAAGTCTAGAGTCTCTCATGGGTCCCTGTACGGCCTCCCATTGCTGCTGTCTCCATCGCCACACTCTGCTGCCATGTGCCACTTTCAGGTCTCTTCACACTGCTGGTGTGTTAAATTTTTTGACATAGGGTGCTGCAAGATAACGGGCCTCACATAGCTGCTGCCAGGCCCCTAATCTGCCATGGGCCCCTATATACCGCCTCCTCATGCTGCTGCCAAGTCCAGAGTCTGTCATGGTCCCTGTACGGCCTCCCATTGCTGCTGTCTCCATCGCCACACTCTGCTGCCATGTGCCACTTTCAGGTCTCTTCACACTGCTGGTGTGTTAAATTTTTTGACATAGGGTGCTGCAAGATAACGGGCCTCACATAGCTGCTGCCAGGCCCCTAATCTGCCATGGGCCCCTATATACCGCCTCCTCATGCTGCTGCCAAGTCCAGAGTCTGTCATGGTCCCTGTACGGCCTCCCATTGCTGCTGTCTCCATCGCCACACTCTGCTGCCATGTGCCACTTTCAGGTCTCTTCACACTGCTGGTGTGTTAAATTTTTTGACATAGGGTGCAGGCAGATTACGGGCCTCACATAGCTGCTGCCAGGCCCCTAATCTGCCATGGGCCCCTATATACCGCCTCCTCATGCTGCTGCCAAGTCTAGAGTCTCTCATGGGTCCCTGTACGGCCTCCCATTGCTGCTGTCTCCATCGCCACACTCTGCTGCCATGTGCCACTTTCAGGTCTCTTCACACTGCTGGTGTGTTAAATTTTTTGACATAGGGTGCTGCAAGATAACGGGCCTCACATAGCTGCTGCCAGGCCCCTAATCTGCCATGGGCCCCTATATACCGCCTCCTCATGCTGCTGCCAAGTCCAGAGTCTGTCATGGTCCCTGTACGGCCTCCCATTGCTGCTGTCTCCATCGCCACACTCTGCTGCCATGTGCCACTTTCAGGTCTCTTCACACTGCTGGTGTGTTAAATTTTTTGACATAGGGTGCAGGCAGATTACGGGCCTCACATAGCTGCTGCCAGGCCCCTAATCTGCCATGGGCCCCTATATACCGCCTCCTCATGCTGCTGCCAAGTCTAGAGTCTCTCATGGGTCCCTGTACGGCCTCCCATTGCTGCTGTCTCCATCGCCACACTCTGCTGCCATGTGCCACTTTCAGGTCTCTTCACACTGCTGGTGTGTTAAATTTTTTGACATAGGGTGCTGCAAGATAACGGGCCTCACATAGCTGCTGCCAGGCCCCTAATCTGCCATGGGCCCCTATATACCGCCTCCTCATGCTGCTGCCAAGTCCAGAGTCTGTCATGGTCCCTGTACGGCCTCCCATTGCTGCTGTCTCCATCGCCACACTCTGCTGCCATGTGCCACTTTCAGGTCTCTTCACACTGCTGGTGTGTTAAATTTTTTGACATAGGGTGCAGGCAGATTACGGGCCTCACATAGCTGCTGCCAGGCCCCTAATCTGCCATGGGCCCCTATATACCGCCTCCTCATGCTGCTGCCAAGTCCAGAGTCTGTCATGGTCCCTGTACGGCCTCCCATTGCTGCTGTCTCCATCGCCACACTCTGCTGCCATGTGCCACTTTCAGGTCTCTTCACACTGCTGGTGTGTTAAATTTTTTGACATAGGGTGCAGGCAGATTACGGGCCTCACATAGCTGCTGCCAGGCCCCTAATCTGCCATGGGCCCCTATATACCACCTCCTCCTGCTGCTGCCAGGTCCAGAGTCTCTCATGGGTCCCTGTACGGCCTCCCATTGCTGCTGTCTCCATCGCCACACTCTGCTGCCATGTGCCACTTTCAGGTCTCTTCACACTGCTGGTGTGTTAAATTTTTTGACATAGGGTGCTGCAAGATAACGGGCCTCACATAGCTGCTGCCAGGCCCCTAATCTGCCATGGGCCCCTATATACCGCCTCCTCATGCTGCTGCCAAGTCCAGAGTCTGTCATGGTCCCTGTACGGCCTCCCATTGCTGCTGTCTCCATCGCCACACTCTGCTGCCATGTGCCACTTTCAGGTCTCTTCACACTGCTGGTGTGTTAAATTTTTTGACATAGGGTGCTGCAAGATAACGGGCCTCACATAGCTGCTGCCAGGCCCCTAATCTGCCATGGGCCCCTATATACCGCCTCCTCATGCTGCTGCCAAGTCCAGAGTCTGTCATGGTCCCTGTACGGCCTCCCATTGCTGCTGTCTCCATCGCCACACTCTGCTGCCATGTGCCACTTTCAGGTCTCTTCACACTGCTGGTGTGTTAAATTTTTTGACATAGGGTGCAGGCAGATTACGGGCCTCACATAGCTGCTGCCAGGCCCCTAATCTGCCATGGGCCCCTATATACCGCCTCCTCATGCTGCTGCCAAGTCTAGAGTCTCTCATGGGTCCCTGTACGGCCTCCCATTGCTGCTGTCTCCATCGCCACACTCTGCTGCCATGTGCCACTTTCAGGTCTCTTCACACTGCTGGTGTGTTAAATTTTTTGACATAGGGTGCTGCAAGATAACGGGCCTCACATAGCTGCTGCCAGGCCCCTAATCTGCCATGGGCCCCTATATACCGCCTCCTCATGCTGCTGCCAAGTCCAGAGTCTGTCATGGTCCCTGTACGGCCTCCCATTGCTGCTGTCTCCATCGCCACACTCTGCTGCCATGTGCCACTTTCAGGTCTCTTCACACTGCTGGTGTGTTAAATTTTTTGACATAGGGTGCAGGCAGATTACGGGCCTCACATAGCTGCTGCCAGGCCCCTAATCTGCCATGGGCCCCTATATACCGCCTCCTCATGCTGCTGCCAAGTCCAGAGTCTGTCATGGTCCCTGTACGGCCTCCCATTGCTGCTGTCTCCATCGCCACACTCTGCTGCCATGTGCCACTTTCAGGTCTCTTCACACTGCTGGTGTGTTAAATTTTTTGACATAGGGTGCAGGCAGATTACGGGCCTCACATAGCTGCTGCCAGGCCCCTAATCTGCCATGGGCCCCTATATACCACCTCCTCCTGCTGCTGCCAGGTCCAGAGTCTCTCATGGGTCCCTGTACGGCCTCCCATTGCTGCTGTCTCCATCGCCACACTCTGCTGCCATGTGCCACTTTCAGGTCTCTTCACACTGCTGGTGTGTTAAATTTTTTGACATAGGGTGCTGCAAGATAACGGGCCTCACATAGCTGCTGCCAGGCCCCTAATCTGCCATGGGCCCCTATATACCGCCTCCTCATGCTGCTGCCAAGTCCAGAGTCTGTCATGGTCCCTGTACGGCCTCCCATTGCTGCTGTCTCCATCGCCACACTCTGCTGCCATGTGCCACTTTCAGGTCTCTTCACACTGCTGGTGTGTTAAATTTTTTGACATAGGGTGCTGCAAGATAACGGGCCTCACATAGCTGCTGCCAGGCCCCTAATCAGCCATGGGCCCCTATACCGCCTCCTCCTGCTGCTGCCAGGTCCAGAGTCTCTCATGCCATGTGCCACTTTCAGGTCTCTTCACACTGCTGGTGTGTTTAATTTTTTGACATAGGGTGCAGGCAGATTACGGGCCTCACATAGCTGCTGCCAGGCCCCTAATCTGCCATGGGCCCCTATATACCGCCTCCTCATGCTGCTGCCAAGTCTAGAGTCTCTCATGGGTCCCTGTACGGCCTCCCATTGCTGCTGTCTCCATCGCCACACTCTGCTGCCATGTGCCACTTTCAGGTCTCTTCACACTGCTGGTGTGTTAAATTTTTTGACATAGGGTGCTGGCAGATTACGGGCCTCCTATAGCTGCTGCCAGGCCCCTAATCTGCCATGGGCCCCTATATACCGCCTCCTCATGCTGCTGCCAAGTTCAGAGTCTGTCATGGGTCCCTGTACGGCCTCCCATTGCTGCTGTCTCCATCGCCACACTCTGCCATGTGCCACTTTCAGGTCTCCTCACACTGCTGGTGTGTTGAATTTTTTGACATAGGGTGCTGGCAGATTACGGGCCTCCTATAGCTGCTGCCAGGCCCCTAATCTGCCATAAGCCCCTATATACCGCCTCCTCATGCTGCTGCCAAGTCCAGAGTCTGTCATGGGTCCCTGTACGGCCTCCCATTGCTGCTGTCTCCATCGCCACACTCTGCCATGTGCCACTTTCAGGTCTCCTCACACACTGCTGGTGTGTTGAATTTTTTGACATAGGGTGCTGGCAGATTACGGGCCTCCTATAGCTGCTGCCAGGCCCCTAATCTGCCGTAGGCCCCTATATACCGCCTCCTCATGCTGCTGCCAGGTCCAGAGTCTCTCATGGGTCCCTGTACGGCCTCCCATTGCTGCTGTCTCCATCGCCACACTCTGCCATGTGCCACTTTCAGGTCTCCTCACACTGCTGGTGTGTTCCATTTTTTGTCATAGGGTGCTGGCAGATTATGGGCCTCCCATAACTGCTGCCAGGCCCCTAATCTGCCATGGGCCCCTATACCGACTCCTCATGCTGTGACGTTGCAACAAGGTGGAATTCAACCCTACATATGTTAGACCGCCTTTACGAACAGCAAAAGGCCATCACAGATTTCCTGATGTTAAAAGCAGATAAAGGTACTCCCTGTGTAACTTAGATGTCAGCCATTGGCAGCTCATGCGTGACACCTGCGCTTGCTCAGGCCCTTTGAGGAGGCCACGCTATTCGTGAGAGAGCAGGACTATGGGATGAACGACGTCATTCCTCTGTTGCACGTCCTGGAACAAATGCTGTTAACAATGGCTGGTCAGGGTGCGGTAGACGTGGCGCACAGATCTCAACGCCACATGGCCCCTGTGGGGGCAGGACTGGAAGAAGAGGAGGAGGTAGAGGAGGACATTGGTGCTCAGGAATTATTGAGTGAAATGGGTGGTTTTTCCACTCAGCGGACAGGAGTGGAGGAGCAGGAGCATCTGGTAGAGGAGGAGGAAGAGGAGACAGAGGACCTAGACGCACCGTGGCAGTATGCTGTGGAGATGGAGGCAGGGAGTCCCTCGCATTCCTTGGCACAAATGGCCCATAGCATGCTCGGTTGCTTGCGTAGCGACAGCCGAATAATAACCATCAGACAGAGGGATGACTTTTGGCTGTCCACCTTGTTGGACCCTCGCTACCGTTCAAAAATGGTGGCCTTTTTCACACCTGCTGAGAGGGAGGCCAAAATAACGTACTATAAAAAACACCTATGTAGTCAGCTGGTCTCTGCCTGTCTGCGCCAACGTCCATCCTCAGACACTGTGGGCCCTGTGCGCTCGTGTTCCGCTGCCATGGCAGCAGGGGAGGGGTGGGGT